>NC_090733.1:10821076-10861076 GCF_036898095.1 Palaemon carinicauda | reverse complement strand
GAAGGATTCAGCCCTTAGTCCCTAAGTGTTTGATATTGTGATGGATGTTATAACATCGGAAGTTAGAGAAGAGGTGCCTTGGAGTGCAATGTTTGTTGATGACATTGTGCTGACTAATCCAACAAGAGAAGGTAAAAAGAATGAGAGAAGAACTTGAGTAGAGGCTTAAGAATTAATAGAATAAAGACAAAATATATGTGGACAGGTGGAGAGGAATGACAGGGAACAGTGAAATTAGGCTAAAAAGACATAAGGAGGGTTCATCATCAACATCTCCTATGTCTATTGACACAAAGGGTCTGGGTTACATTTCGCTAGTCGTCTCTATCTTGAGCTTTTATATCAATACGTCTGCATTCATCATCTCCTACTTCACGTTTCATGGTCCTCAGTTTTCCAACTCTTCTAGTGCCTTTTGGAGCCCAGTTGAAAGTTTGGTGAAGTAATCTCTCTTGGGGAATGTGAAAATCATGCCCAAACTATCTCCCTCTACCCCTCACCATAGTCTCATCCACATATGGCACTTGGGTAATCTCTCATATAGTTTCAATTCTACTCATGGCCTGCCACTTAACTCCAAATACTTTCCTGGTGGTTTTTGTTCACAATTTTCTAAATCTGTTGGATATTGTGACATGGTTATATCACGACTTATGCCCATACAGCAACACAAATATTAGTAAACTAATATACAGCTAGAATTATATATGTAATTTCAGGTGTCTTGATTTCCAAATCTTACTTAATATAGCCTTTGTCAGATTTCTTTTCCAATCTCTCATTAAACTCAAATTCTAAAGATCCTGTATTATATATTATAGTTCCTTAATATTCAAATGATCCAATCTCATTAATTCGTTCTCCTTCCAACGATATTCCATTTTCCATTGCATATTCTGTTCTCACCATCTTTCTCTTTTTTCTATTTATTTTGTGTACAACCTCATGCGATATTTCATGCATTCTGGTAAGATATATGTGTAAGTCCTAAGGTGCTTTGCAAATGATAGCATCATAAGCATAATCTAGCTCAGCTAATTTCCTATTACCAATCCAGTCCAATTTTTCTCCACTATCCCCAACTGGTCTATGCATCACAAAATCCATGAGAGTAAAAACAACATAATTTACAACACATTCCCTTGGAGTACTCCACTATTCACTGGTGTACTGCACGCAAATCACAAGCTCGTACTCTCTAATGATATTTCTATTATTTGTATATTGTCGTTATTGCTCTCACCTCGCACTGATAACTTGATTCTGCCTGTATGTACTTGTGTCAATCTGTTTGAATTTATGTAACCTTCTTTCACGGAAACTGTTGTTAAAAAAGTTCAGTGTCTATTGAAATAAAGTTAGTTATAATTTAGCCATCTCTCAGTTTCCACTTAACTGGTGCATCTGCCCATTGGTGACCACTGGAGTGTTCAGCTTCCTCCTGCTTTCCCTTGCACTGCTGTATCTTATTGTTTGATGATGCCTGTACTATCGAAGACATGCCCCTGAAACTACCATCTTTCATTACCGGAGAAGCATTCTCCTGGTGACTAGGTAAAGTACCAAAGCTGATTATGGCTTTGCAGCGATCCCCGAGGACACTAATGTACAATGCCCTTAAATCATACCTCCTGGAGCAATACTTGCCCTCGCCAGCCACTTGCATATTGAAATATTTTCAGCTCTCTCAACAACTGTTTTGGAACCAAATGACTTTGCTCACCCTCAAAAAAATGACTAGTATCACTCGCCTACAACCTGCTGACAAACGGACCTCGTCGTGAAGTGAATCTACTTCGTGGCCTTTGGGTACAACGCTTAGCCGAACCTGTACATGCTACTAACCGCGATGTCGATATTTCTCCCATGAAGGACCTGAAGAAAAAACTTGATGCCCTTATGGACACCCGCTTCACCTCCTTCCAGATCTTCATTAATGCCTACACTCTTGATGAAGTGGATGCCTATTCAACATCTACAGAAGCCGACATGAATGTGGTAGGACACAAACGCCACCCTTCTCTGTGACGTCAATACTAGTAGACATGGACCATGAATAACTTCTACCACATACCGACAGGAGTTTGATTTTATTCACTACCTTACACATACACACACACACACACACATATATATATATATATATATATATATATATATATATATATATATATATATATATATATATATATATATATATATATATATATATATATATATATATATATATACAGAATGAAAAGCTAGGGCAAGTCAAGAATGAGCGATGAATAAAAAAAATACTCTAAAATCTCTGCCTCTTCTTAGTGAGAAAGAGAGATAAAAGCTTGGAATAACGAATTATTTCCAAGGTCTGCCTGTCTGTCTTTCTGCTTCCCAGGGGGAGGGAAAATGAGAGTGCCTGAAAAATTCGATAAATATTAATAAATTTTGAACTCTCTCAGTCTCCCTGCCCCTCCATCTCTTCGAGTTGAGAGGGAAAGGAAACAACTTGAAAAAATCTTATTCATATGTCATATTTTAATTTTTTTTCTCTCTCTCTCTCTCACTTCTACAAGTAAGGATCAAAAGAACATGGCACCTATAGACCTGTGTCTAATTTTAAAAATGGAACCACAATTTTTGAATCAAGTATAGTAGATTCAGTACTAGAACACCTAGAAAAAAACAATCTTTTGATAAGACAGCCAATATGATTTAAGGCAAAAGAGATCTTGTATGGCAAATTTGTTGGAATTTTTCCACAACATCTTTAGCATATGACAAAAGTAGGGCAATAGACATTATATACCTAGACTTTTAAAAGGCTCTTAGAATACTTAAGAAGTCTATGACGACTTTCAGTCAAGTTTTTCCAATGCGCTATAGTCGAAATTCTGGTGTTATAGAGGGTAGGTGCTTCTTTACTGCTGCATTTTTCAGTGATTAATATGATATGTTTTATTATTATTATTATTATTATTATTATTATTATTATTATTATTATTATTATTATTATTATTATTATTATTATTATTATTATTATTATTATCTGTAGTACCAGAAGTACACTATGAACTATTATATTTTACTCAACACCATGAGACAATTAGCCCACTGTTCATCACACGCACAAAGACCAGTCTCTTCTTTACGTCCTCAATCTGGAGGAAACCATGACTGGCAGTGTATTCTGTTCTGATGCACACGAACCGCATGATAATAACCGATCGAATAACGACATGTTTTTTGACTGGTTTCAATTCGCTTTTGTGATGTAGGCTTTAGACTAGATCATAGAAATTCTGTAGGTGTTTAAACTAGTTTGCTCTACTAAAGAGCAAATGGAGTCACCAAGGATGGACCAATAAGTCACTGAGGCCTAGAAAATCCTCGTAACCCCCCCCCCCCCTCTCTCTCTCTCTCTCTCTCTCTCTCTCTCTCTCTCTCTCTCTCTCTCTCTCTCCGCCCCAAGGTCTATAGATTATTATCTATAGACCTTGCTCCGCCCTGAACAGAGAACGGATACGCAACTGAATTCAACAGCTTTGCCTTCGCCTTGATAACGCTGTCAAATTATACAACAATCTAGAAGTTTTTTTTAACGATTTGCGTAATCTGAAAGTTGAATCGGTCACACTTCAGAAGTTCCAACTTTTTGCAAATTCTTTCCTGTTGATTAGGTTGACATAAGTCTAACATCATATATGATTTATTTACTTGATGATCTCATCTTGATATATTTTAGGAATTTTCTATTTATAATTCACAGTTTATTCCTTACTCCATTACTTACTTTTGAGACTTTTTCCTGTTGGAGCCCTTTGGCTTTAAGCATTCTGCTTTTCTAATTAGAGCTATAGCTTGGCTACTAACAATAAAGTTAATTTCATACATGTCTTTGTACAGTTTCAAACGTTAATCAAGATAGTAGTCAAAGCTTTTGGGAAGAGCAAAGTCCCTTGATGTATCAACACAGGAATAATGCTCGAAACACTTAAGGGTGCTACTATAGCGTGAGGTCTACCACACCAAGGTATATAGAATAAGGGAGAGAGGTACAGTCACTTTAGTCGCGGGGGTAGTTGTGGGGTATTTCCGTGACGTTCCTGGAGGTCAGGCCGTCAAAGGAACAACTGAACTGAACTTAAGTACCTTGGGTCGAAGGGATTAGGCCTGTCTGTAAGTGTGTGTGATGTCCTTCTCACTCTGTTATCTTGTATACCTTTGGTGTTCTTTTGAGTTCATATAGGTCACTGTAATGCACATACAAAATCGTGGATTGGCAATTTTGGATCTCTAATATATAATAGAAACCATAAATTGATATGCTTGATAGGACTTGAAAAATATTCAATTAACATTTGACCTGGTATTTATTTACAAAGACTTATTTACAATTTTACAATACATTATTTGATAAACTACATAAATATACATGGATAACACATAATAGTATCTGGCTTCATAATAGAAATGAGAAATATTTAGTAAAAGTAAAAAAATTAATCTATGACATTATTTAGTTAATTTTTTAATCTTTTTCTTTTTTTGCCTACTTGATATAATTTGGGCATTCAGAACTCTCATCCTAAAAAACATCCGACATCTAACAAAAAACATTATTACTTTAAAAGGCAAGGATACACAATTTTCAATATGGCGTGCCAAGTCGTATAATACTCCATTGCCTGGTCTCAGTGTATTTTCTCCATTGTATGTTTTATACATTTTTTCCATTACCTTTAATTTTTCAAAAGCCTCAGCACTTGGTTCCGTTAATTTATCATCATGTCGCTCTACTGCACTAATCCAGGTACCTTTCACTTTTTTAAGCTTACATCCTAAGAACTGATAATCTGGAAATTCAGATGCCACGTAACCTCCAACATATCGAATGCCCTCTTCGTCTGCAACATTTTCTAAAGTTCTTTCATAAAATTCATTTTCAAAGTTTTCTGAATCTTCTTCTGGCATCTTCTCATCTTCAGTAGAGGACAACACCATTGCAGAAATCATAAGCTCTCTTTCAAGATCAGTTTCATTTGAATTATTATTTTCACAACTTTTCTCTTGACTGAACATTCCTTCCGACATATTTGAAGAATCGCACTCCTTCATCGAGTTACAATTTTTTCCAGTTATAGAGTTTCCTTTGCCAAGTGAATATGACCTTATTCTGTGTTTGACATCAACTGGCGTAGGATAATCATAAGTTGCACCCATTTGTCTAAGACAGCCAAACATGTTTTCCAGTCCATCTGGTTAAGCCTGGAAGTAATTATATATGATACATCATATTTACTTTTCAACATATCATGCAACCTTGGCAAGGATTTACATGACACAATAAGTCCCTTTTGGAACTAATAAATCTTATTACTTTTCAAAACTCGCATATTTTCAGCTGCACACTTCATATTGTCAAGGATTTTATTCTGCTCCGACAGTTGCATCCCATAGGCATGTCTAGATTTTTTTCTGTCATAAGGTACCCTTGAATTGAACACATCAAACCAGGAGTCGGCAAACTTTATAAAGTCCCTTGTACTTTCCCAGTACATGCTCTTCAAAAGTCCCTGACTTCTATAAAAATCTAAAGCTTTAGATGTTGTTTCCGAAAGAAGCTGCACTACTTTCCTAACATTCATACGTTGTGTACCTGTTACATTTATGTGTTTCTCTGTTAAACGATATGAGTTTCAAATCACTTTTACTTCGGTTGACAATTTCCCTAACACATCCACTTACAACAAAATTTCTATTTTGTAATTCAAAACCTGAATCAAGAAAAATTTTTCTCACTAACTTGATTAAATGAGGAGCATCGGCGAAGACATGAATTTCTCTTTCTGGTACAGAGGGGTTCTCAAAAGAAGGATTTTCTGTTCCTATATTGAGACTGTTCCATAAACTGATATTAGTAGGACCCATGTCACACACCATAGCCACTACAGGAAAACCGACAGACTCCACTTTTGTAATTACATCAAATAACAGTTCTTTGGTAACCTTGGTATCAAAATTATAATATATTAGTTTCCAAGATTTTGTTATTCCTCTAATCATAATGCACTATACACGAGATTTAGGATCATAAAGTGTCTTTGATCCTTGGTCATAACACCAGATTTGAGAAACACCACACTCATCAAATGAAATTACACATAAACGACTATATTCTTCCATTTCCTTGCCCTTTTCATTTAGTATTTCAAAAACTGTGCGCAAGATCCCCGGTTCAACAATGATTTTTTATGCCCAACGCCTTAGGGTACTTTCTGAGGGAAGAGGAATCTTGCACTGATCACGTAAGTACCGATAACCTTTAGTTTTTCAATGTTATTGCACGACTAATGTTACCATCTGCCCAACTTTTCACATTTCTTCCACTCATAATGTTTTGCACCTGTGAAGGAGAAAACATTTTTTCTAAAAATGCTCTGCAACATGATGCTTCATTTCTCATAATCTCTAAATCCTCCAACAAACGTAACCTTTCTTTATCCCTCTGCTCTTTCTTTGTAAGGAGGTCATTTCTTTCTTGAGTAACGCTGTTCAATTTATTCTGCAACTCTTCTAGTGTTGCTGTATGAACCCTTTCTTCACTTTGAGGATAGTCTTCTCCACAGGAAATATTGTTGTAATCATCAAGCTCATTTTCACAACCTGATAACATTTCTGCAATTAAGCGTTTCGGATTTTTCTCTTTTATCCTTTTCATTCGATGTGTACCAGATACACTATCATCTGAAATGTAAAAAGAAAAACATTTTAATATCTTTCTTTCTCTTACACACACACATACACACACATATGTATATATATATATATATATATATATATATATATATATATATATATATATATATATATATATATATATATATATATATATATATATATACATCAGTTGTCCTAAGACTTTGTATCAATATGATCGTGACTGACGTATGGAATATGCCAAGTTTTCCCTTTATAGTCTCTTTCTATTTACTATATATGTACACACAAACCCCCACATATAAACACAGATAACAGCTGTTATGAGTGTAAATTGTGTAACTAATTAAAAAAAAAAGTAAATCAGTTTTTCAAGTAATACTGAAAAATTTAAAAAGAAAGATTACCAACCTTGTGAATGAGGTATGTGAAGTGTTGGGATTGCATTGCTCTTCAGACGTTTGTATTTTATTGCTGGGGCTCGTGATCCAAGAAGTTCCTGTTGCAGATCTCTCTTATATGGATTTTTTTCAAAATGTTTATTGCATATGCGATGAGTAATAGGGTTAAAGTTGTCCTTTCTCTTACAACGATGAACCCATTTCCTTCTTGTTTCCTCATCACGAGGGAATCAGAAAAAGAATACCTCCTTTTTTTCTACTATTTGAATAACAACCAAATACGGCGCAGTTGTTTGGCATTATCTAAATAATAATCTAGATTATATAAATAATCAAAACTTTGGTTTTATTCGAAGAATGTCAAACTAAATCACTGCAGAGATGTCTGAAGTGATCTGTGATCGACATTTGAATGAAACGGTATCTGGATGACTTCTCGCCCTGACATGACCTCTAGGCGACGCGGTTCTTGGGGGGATAAGCCGCAACCCCCCACAAATGACTCTACCTGGTCACTCTATATACCTTGTACCACACTATAGCGTGAGATGTACCTCCCGTTAGTACTATAGCGTGAGGTCTACTGGTGAATTATTTGTCCCTCATAGATAAAGCACATTTCATACATTTTTTTAAGCAATAAACACTTGAGTTAAACATTAGGGCAATAGGGAGTGGAGAATAATTGTTTACTTCTAGAGATCAGATAATTTTTTTTTTCTGAAAGATAGGAAATACGAAATAGTCAGCTATGTGACAAATCAAATAATATAGCTACAGTCTCAAAGTTAGATAGATATTTATTATTAACTTTTAGGTTTATTTATTAAATATACTGATATTATGATAGGGTTGCCAGAGAACCCTTAGTGCTCACATTTTCTTTGTACTGTAGTTCTCCATATGAGGCATAGATCTCTTCAGGTTTATTTAAATATTATTTTCTCTAAAATTCATGCTCTTAATTTTTCTTACTAAATATTGTGAGAATAAGTTACATTCATGCTCTTAATTTTTCTTTATTTAAAGGTTATGAGAATATTTAATGGTATAATAATTATAAGGTTGTCAGCGAATGTTTTAGCTTCTTAATGAAATAGAAGTTTTGAAGAATTGGTTGACTGTTGTGATATTCAGCATTTCTGAACTATCATTGGAAGGAACGGTTTATTAATTTAATTGTATTTTAATGCATTTCATACTAAAAATGTATTTAAAGGCATGTTTCCTCAGCATTGCCATTTTAGAATTATAAAGTAGACATATTAACATCACTGTTCTAACAAATTATGTATAAAACTAATTGAAAATAGGTGAATATAAAACTTTCAGAGAAGCCCTCCCATTGTTGACTATGTGGTATTTCAGAAGGTAGGTAATATCCGATACTATCGCATACAGTCATGAATTATTTTTTATTGAAATGTAAGTACAGTATTTATTGTTAACGTTGCTTTTAAAGTGATCATGGAGGTGTAAAGGTATGAAACAGCAGATGCCATATGCAACAGGCTTTGATTTACATTTTATATTGACAACCAGCAGGAGGTGGAGTAATATTGTTTGTTAAGAATGTATTTTGGAGCTCCATTTGCTTCCTTTTATATGGACAGGTCACGTTTTTGATGGATTTGGGCAGTTCATATGTTTGATGGTTAGGTGCAGGGCTCTTGGACGCTGGTCACGAGGTAGACTTCACCCTCCTCTTATTGGCCTTGCACCTGGGTAGGCGACATATGGCGGTAGACCTCACACTATAGTAGCACCCACTTGAGCCCACGGGATGATGGGAGCTTTGGCGGTGTGAATAGGAAACCGTTGGTGGTACTGAAAGTGATTAGCGGATCTCATGCAAGCTTCCACAATCACCCTCCAGGGATTAAAGGCTTATTAGGGAGTAGCTGGAATCCCCTCACGATTTATTCTGTTGTCTTGACTGCACAGTTACTGCCGCCTGAAATTGCTAATGATTTCGGTTTGCCATTATGTTGATTTGTATGTTAATAGGTATCTTGTTCCTATGTATGTGTATGAATTTGTTTTGATGTACACAAAAATGTTTTTTTATACACGCACAACACACGCAGACACACAGACACGTACACACAAACACACACACACACACACACACGCACATATATATATATATATATATATATATATATATATATATATATATATATCTCTCTCTCTCTCTCTCTCTCTCTCTCTCTCTCTCTATCTCTCTCTCTCTCTCTCTCTCTCTCTCTCTCTCTCTCTCTCTCTCTCTGTATATATATATATATATATATATATATATATATATATATATATATATATATATATATATATATATATATATATATATATATATATATATGTCTTATTTATAACTGTAATCGAACAGTTTAACATGTTTTTTCAAAAAGGCCCATAAAAGAAACACAGGAAATATGAATAAATCACACTATATTTCGGTCAATAAACATCGACCCTCTTCACATCCTGAAGAGGGTCGATGTTTATTGACCGAAATATAGTGTGATTTATTCATATTTCCTGTGTTTCTTTTATGGGCCTTTTTGAAAAAACACACACACACATATACATATATATATATATATATATATATATATATATATATATATATATATATATATATATATATATATATATATATATATATATCATGAGAAGTTACAGAACTTAATCAACTTGATTTTTGGTGTCGCTAAGTTCCAAAGATGATTCAATTTTATTATATTAATGCCAAATATTGCTATATATTCAATGTAATTTTAGTGAGATTAAGTTTAAAAGTCTAATCAATTGGAAAATAGATAAAAAAATTACATATTTTGTAATCACTTTGGATACTTTTTACTATATTATTAACTTAAAATGGAATGTTCGATCATAAGATCAGAGCTTAAAAGGGAAGTATTTAGCCAGCAGAGATACAAACAAAAAGTAATTAGGGTACTCTGATAATATTCATAATCAACGTAAACTGTTTATCTTACTCGACTTTAAATTAACTTTTTTTTTTCCTTAAAAATGAGTTCAATCTACATGATCATTAGGAGGTAAAATAAACTGTCTACAGTTCATATTAACAAGGAATTTCATATCCTATATTCAAGTCGTATATGAAGTTACTCTTCTATTATTTACTCTTTAGGCTTAATCTGCGTTAATACTTTTCATAATAAAAACGTCATTCATTTATTTGCTAACGCATCTGGATACGTTACAAAAGCAGCTATATTAGGTTTCTGAATAAACAATGCTCTAATCTTTTCTTTTTACATGTTTTAGTACGGGTTAGCATTCTTTGGTAGACGCTGGTGTATACCATTCTCTTCTATCAAGGCCACTCTCTCGGACACGACGTAGTCTGTTTAAATCTGCCAATGTCTGCTTGGTAGCTGCCAATGGATCTGCGATACCCACCTACGGTTATGGGATCGTCACATTATCGGTTAGAAGCGTCAAATATCACTTACTTTACTTACTTTCAGGGATGTTTTTCTTGTCCTGAACAGTGTAGGAACCCACAGCCATTTTACCATATTCGTTCGAAAGCTTTCAGCATTTCACATCGCATATTGCTCGTTTATTATGAAATTCATACTGTCAAAGCACTTGGAGAACAAGAGAGTCTTCGGTTTCCTACTGAAAGCCCCCATATCGTCAGTCTTTCGGATGTCTAATAAGAGCTCATAGTAAAGTCTCGGATCCACATATTTAAAGGCTCTAGAGCCTACAGCTGACACATATCTAGGTTGGAATGATTTGAAACCATCTGTAACTATTCATGTGTCAACACTGTTGTTGGTTACACTATATGTAGCAATTTTCTCAGATATTATAGACGTCCGGTTCTGATAACTTGATGGGTTATTATATATATTTTAAACTAAATTCTTACTTTAATAGGAGTGATCCTTTCTTAGAGTGGGACACCTTTTATCAGTCTTGCTATTCTGTTTATTACGATTCAAGTTGCACTTTTGTTGAATTGTAGTAGATGGAGTTACAGTTCATCACAGTTCTGTTTACAGAATGTTCATCCAGGTACTTTATAAAAGCAATTTTTCTAGGATGATATCCAGAAATCTTTACTACATTATTCATTTTGGCATTGAAAGAAAAGTTATAGTCAAGAGATACGCCTAAATCCCGGGCAGAGTTGTTATTTATGTTTATTTGAATAGCCACGAAGCTTCTTACGTTTTTTTTTTTTTATTTATTTTTTTTTTCAAGAACCATAAACTCAAATTTATTTTCATTTAATTTCAGTTGTTTGACTCTCATCTATTCCCTAACACTTGCAAGAATTCCGTTTAGAGTTTTGTCCATACCATTTATGGGAAAGTAAAATTGTGTATCATCAGCAAATAGTTTGGACTTCACTCCATGCCTTTGCAGTATTTTTGACAGACAAATAGTATAGATATATAATAATATTGGGCCCAGTAGACTCCCCTAAGGTAACCTTGTATTTAAAGGTTAATATGATGAACAAGACTTTCCAATTTGCACACAATAATTTCTGTCAACCAAGTAGTCTTTTAAGTATTCGATAGCTTGATCTTCAACGCCGATGAACCATAAGCCATTTAGTAACAGTTCATGGACAGCTGTATAAGAATCACCAATAAGATCAAGTAATATTCAAAAGCCCAGTTTCTTTTCATCCATCATTTTCAGCATATCATTTACAAAAGAACAGATAGCTTTCTCAGTAGAGTATAATTTTCTGTAAGCAGCCTGGTTGTCTGGCAAAGCTACTATTCATTCTAAGAGAATAATTAGTTATTCAAGAATTATGTATTCTAGCTCTTTTGAAACAAAGGATATATTCGAAATAGGTCCATGTGAGCTTAATTCCTGATATTCTAGAGCAATTTTCCGAACCAGTTTGACTACAGAAATATCCTCAGATTTGGGAAACACACTCATCAATACTTATATTTGCTATTCTCGTAATCATATTAGCTAAGCTAGAAAAGTTTTTTCTCCAGTTATATCAGATACTACCATTTGATCGATCGCACAGTCTGTTTTCTTTACTCATTTGATGATTCTGGTGACACCATTATGTGTTCTATTACCGAACCTTGTTAATTTTATCTGTGTATCTGGTGTAGTATTAATGTGATGATGAATATTTGTATATTACTTAGTTATATTTTCTATTTTTATAATTTTTTTTTTTGAAGAATAAGAGAAAATTATTTGCTAAATCATGGTCACTGTACCCTTCGGGTAGCCTTTCTTAATTTGCATTTCCTATTATTCCATTTATGAGACACTATAATTTATTCATGTCTGTTGCTGCTTCGAAGGTCTTTCTCTCATAGTATTCATTTTTTTTTTCATCTTACTGGGTTATTAAACTGGCACATTACTGCTTTGTATTCTACACATGTACTTCCCGTTTTTAACCGATTCCACTTTCTTTATGACTTTTCCACCCTTTTCTCCCCATCAAACCAAGGAGATCAGTCTTTAACAATTATAGTCTTTTCCATCAGTGGACACCTGGCATTCTATTCACTTTTACTCACCCTATTATATATGGTTATAAGGCAGTCAACACACATACCGCTCAACAAATTTAGGTTATCATGATCACACGGAATACTGATAGCATAATATATTTCCTTTGTAACTTCTTCCAAAAATACAAAAGTAGAGAATTTTTTATTTATGTCTGTGTGTTTCTGTAGAGGTAGTCTAAAGAAAGATCTAAGTTTGTGCACTAGAGACATAGTGCACTTCTCTTCTACATTTTTATCAGATACAATGTCATTCATTTGATCACCTAAAACTAGGTCCAACATAAGCCCAGTCATAGTAGTTGCACAGTCAACTTTATTCACCTCTTGATAAGATTTCAAAACTAAGAAGATACTGGTATTTGTTCTCAAAGGCTTGTAAACTGTTGCAGTGAATATTTTTTTTATGGGGGGGGGGGAGTGCATGAAGTTTATTTCTTTATATTCAAAGCTTGTTACACTAGTTCATTTTAACATCTTGAGTTCTGAGTAACCCTTATGAAAGAAGAGCCTGACCTACCCCACCAGACCTGCCCTCTCTCGGAATATGAAAGAAACGATGTGTGTGAGGGGTTATTTCAGTAATCTTAGCCTGGTCAGAGTTATTCAACCATGTTTCAGATAATGCTAGTATGTCCAAATATTTCTGTTTTATGAATTCTCGAATTTGAATAGTTTTATTACCAATAGATTGTATATTTACATAGCCACAGTTTATGACATCCTTAATACCCATAGTCAGTATTTTCTGAGTTTTTTTCAATTTAGAATCATAAGCTTTGTAATTTTTTGAATTCACTGTGGTTATTTGGTTGGTTTAACGTAGTCCAGCTTATACATTTTGCTTTTTGCGAATTATATTCATTGTTGGAATGTTTTTCTAAATATTTCCTGCAGACTTTACCTTCAGTCTTAAACCTGCAATTTTTTTTTTTTTTATAAAATGTCCACGGTAACATAACTTTGTCACCATCATCATGAATAGCCTTCGAAACTTCAGAATCATTTTTCAACAAGTAGTGGGTAGTCCCACCTACAATACATTCTTGAATACCAGACTTATCTTCTCTTCTATATTTTGAATAAGGTCGAGGCAACAATTTCTTTGTACAATGAATATAATTATTTTAGGTTTTAGTTTTTCAATTTTCCTCGTCTCGGTCTATGCAACCATGATTTGAATTTAATTTACTGCTTCCTCTCTGATCTTTTCATCTGCAAGGTTTACAACAATATTTTCATTTGAAGTTGACCTCATATTAAGAAGTGGAAAGTGGATAGAGGACCTCATTTTTTCTGTCAGTCATTTTAGTTGACGCTTTAGTCGAATTAATTACTAGTAGACTTTTCCTTAACTTTATCAGCATATGTCATTTTCTCTTGTTTTGGGACCATCAGTGTTTGAAGTTTTATCTTAATTGATTCCATGATTATCAATAAATTATCAACTTTCTCAGTGAGATCAGTTGTTTGGATGGAATTTGTTGCACCCTCACTGAGTTTCATAATGTGGCATTCCAATTCAGCGACTTTCTCTTCATGTGCGTTGATAAATAGGTCTTCCATTTTCGATTCCTCCTCCAATTTCAATATAGTTGTCTTGGCCATAATGGCTTTATCTACATAGAGTGGATAAATCCATTTCAAGTTTGTTATGTTGTGAGTAAGGACCACTCCTAAGGACACCTTAGATGTCTTGGCAGAAGAAAAGGTATATGCCAACCTGTTGATCATCCCTGCTGAATTTTTTTCTGTCGACAATATCCTCCAACAATTTCCATTGGGTACGCCATACTGTAGGAAAAGTTATTCGATACCACCAGAACTACAAGCCCCCTGCAAAGCAACACATACTGACAGTTTTGCACAAGGCATACCACGCTTTCCGGCAAACCCCAGTTAACACAGCTTACACGATCCCTTTCCTCGTGATTCATCGAACAACAAACGCGTCCTTACTTAACATTTGTGGCAAAAAAGACTGGGTTTCCATTGATTGCCTTAAACATGTGTATCTCCTGCAAGATGACCCACCTAGTGTACCTCTCCAGATGAGTGCACCCTATTTCGCATGTGTCTTTTTTAAGGGGGAGCCATGTACCGCACGTATTTCACACACGTTTGTACACTGCAACGGTATTTTTTGCTTTTTGTGTATATCGCTCCCCCTTGTATTGATAACAATCTGCCTCTTCATGAATTATCTTCTTTGAATTTTTGAGACGTTCTTGTTTGGAACAGCTTGTATATAAACTCATGATCCATTGAATAAAGTTACCTGCATTCACCTCGTCTCACAGTTATTATTACCTAAAGGCACTCCCACACAGAAGGATGGAAATGGAAACATAACAAAAGATATGTAGTGATAAAAAATATGAATGGCGGAGAAAAGCGACAGTGGCAGTGACTTAGCTGAGAGGACATTGCCCTAAGGACTAAGTAGGTGAAGGAAAATAAGACGATGGATTTAGGAGCTATGAAAATTTGTAATTATAGAATAGCACAGAAAAACTATAAACAGATGTGAGTTAAAGGATAAAGGATACTGACAATGAAGATTTCATATATATATATATATATATATATGTATATATACATATATATATATATCTATATATATATATATATATATATACATATATACATATATATATATATATATATATATTAAAATAGATAAATAAATAAATATATATATATATATATATATATATGAGAATATGAATATATATTCTTGCAGCTTTTCTAGGAGAAGGACACTCTAAAATCAAACCATTGTTCTCTAGTTTTGGGTAGTGCCATATACTATGTACCATGGTCTTCCACTGTCTTTGGTTAGAGTTCTCTTGCTTGAGGGTACACTCGGGCACACTATTCTATCTTATTTCTCTTCCTCTTATTTTGCTGAAGTTTTTACAGTTTCTAAAGGAGTTATTCATTTTAATGTTACAGTTTTAAAATATTCTATTTTTACTTGTTTCCCTTTCTCAATGGGCTATTTTCCCTGTTGGAGCCCCTGAGCGTATGGCATTCTGCTTTTCCAGCTAAGTTTGTAGCTTAGGAATTAATAGTAATTATGTATATATATATATATATATATATACACATTTATATATATATATATATATATACATACATACATATACAGTATATATATATATATATATATATGCATATATATATATATGTATATATATACACATATATGTATATATATATATATATATATATAGTTATATATAGATATAAATATGACAATTTTATTCTTTCGGATTAAATTTTGTCAAATACTGACTTATGTAGAGAATGTTTAATCTTGTATAATTCTATTTGTGCAAGTAGATTTTTTTTTGGGGGGGGGGCATTTTTAGGAGTTTCCCTAAAATCATGGTGACCCCTCTTACATCATATAGAAAATCCCTAGAATTACCATCAATAACCCCCTGTCAATTTCTACAAGAGAGAGAATCACCATCATCTCTCTGTCCCCTTAAACAATGGCATTTACAATTACCTCTCCCCCCTCCCTCTTTATGACTCTTATGCAGAGATGTAGGTATAATAATGGTTGGGTCAGACTCAGACACTTTGAAAAAAAAAAAATCATATCATAACACATTAGTCTGATGATGTGTGTCCTACTATGTTGGTGTAAGTGAACATCTGTACCACCTAATCTGTCATAACTGATTAATGGCTCTGCTGCTAGTGGTTCTAAATGTTGTTTTCCCTCACCACCTTCCATATGGCATGACAAAGTACACACACAATTACAATATAAACCTAATTTCACATGGGAATAAAGAAGCCAAAGATAATTACTAAAGTCATTTTGACTGAGGTAACGTTTTTAAACTCTTCGCATTGTATACCAAGAGCTGACAACTATAAGTGGATATGTCCTAAAAAGATGTTTTGAGTAAAGCAATTCTAAAGACTTCACATAGTCATAAACAAAATAACAAAATTAGAGTGCCATAAAAAAAAAATATTGCTGCATTTGTATGTGATAAGAATGTATATAAGTTAAAGCATTAAAAATTCTTTGCAGTGAATAGTATTGCTGGAATATTGCATAATTGGATGTAACGAGTTTTGCCAGAAGATTCTACTACAATTAACTTGGATATGAAGTTAGACAGAATAAAGAAAAATGCCCTAATTCAACAATAAGATTTGAGCAGCATTAAAGATATTTGCTGTATATGTTGATGATATAAATGCTTTTAAGACAAAAGGTAAATATTTATTGCAGTTAATAGCAGTTGCCAAAAAAAAAAAAAAAAATTGTATGACTGGACATAACCAGTTCTGACTGGATAAGATAATACTACAATTTACTAGGATACATTTAGACATCTTTAAAGATTAAAAGGATTTTAATCAGTACATTAAGGAGGGAAATATCAATACTGTACAAAAAAACAGTGTTTTAAAACAATAAATTTTCATTATTCATAGTTATCCCCCGAGCGTTCAACTGAGGGCTCTGGAACTTGGTCCTTCACATCTTTTGATGTCGGGACGGTTTCATACCAGGGATGTACCTCTTCTTGCAGAGGTTGATCGGATCCTTTTTGGCCACACTAATAGGAATTTTTCCTTATTATGCACGAGAGAGGCTTGTTTGCTTTGGTGGCGACCAAATCCCGAGACACGAGGCTTCAAGAATCAGTCAGTATAATGGAAGCAATACATAACTACTACTGGTTGATCTTTCTCAAATTTGAAAGTTTTAACTAGAAGTCAGTTGATAATATTGAAATCCTCATCAATGCGTTTGTTTTTAACCAGAGTTTATGCAAGCTCCTTGAAATTGTACAAATCCAGAGAGTGAAGATTTTTTACGTAGTAGGGATTTCAATGCCTGACCCGACGAAATAGGGATATCCAGTCTAAAATAGTGTAAACATGCGCACCTTTTTTCTATTACAGCATGCATTGAATCACATTCCATGTAAGAGAGACCACTCTCCAAGAAGTTAGGGGTGATTTTTTTTATTTTAGTGTTCTGTACAGCATACAAAAACATAGCTGCAATGGTTTCATTCCTGTTTTGACCACTGCACGTGTCAGAAAATAGCGATACCTTATGTACATTTGGAGGTAATTGACAAAGCCAGTCATAGAAGTCCTGATCTCATTGCTACCCCTACCATCGTCCACCTCACTCCAACAGTAACAAAATACATCATTCGGTTTTGTTGAAATATACACACAAAGATTATAAGCATATAATTTCCTACTGTAGTACATGAGAGAAAGTGAACTTCGTGGAATTTGAAGAACACTTTGCATTTCAAATGTTGCAGAATAAATGTATTGTCATTATTCGCCCTCTCCTTGCCTTCGGTTTTGGCCATCTTTACTTTTTGTTTTCGCCTAAGATGCTCAGCATATTCCTCCTGAAAGCTTTTTCATGGACTGGTATTTTTGCTGGCTGGGAGGTTTCATATTGTTCCTTTTAAAGTTTGTACATTTTCCTTATAGATAAACCTTAATCAAGGTATCTTTGAAGAGTGTCTTTACGAGTACAGTGAGACTCAACAATTGGGAAGCTTTCAATATGTTTCCGTACAGATTCGATATCTTTGGCCTTTGTCTTGTTTGAAGGAGGATGTCTACGACGCCTGTCATCACCAGAAAATGTTCCATCGTCAGATTTATGCCTCAAAACAGTGTCGAAGGGTCCATCACCAATATCTAGATTTTTTAAGAAGAACTTTTTACACACCCGTATTTCCTTAATACCTTTCATTTTAAAGGAATACTCATAACTAGCTTCTCTCATTTTTTCCCATTTCCTCTTGCTCTCACTCATTGAATCTGTAGATTATCCACTTTTGACAGTAAAAAATCCTTTTGACGATTATAGTAACCAAGTTGCCAGTACTCACTGCAGATATTAAACCGCTGTTCTTCTGAAAAAAAATTTCTTTGCACTTATGATACAGGCAATAGTACAGTCACATTTGACTTTTACGACAAATATCACGTCCTATAATTACCCAGCCTTTGTATTGTTTGGCCTGGACTGGACTAGAACGGAAATGCAATGGCAGCTGCATTGTTCCCATGTTGGTGAATTTTACGCTAGATTAGTAATTGTTGGGATAGATTTTCCTCCAAAGCCTCCTTTTAACAAGATGACTGGTGTGGTGGGAATTTGGGTATCAAGGTTTCCAATTTGTTTAAAAACTAAAGAATCTGAGTTATCATAGTATTGTACAGTACAACTCAATACATAATTTGTTTGTTAACTTATATAGGAAACCTCTGGACTTGTGCATAATAAAAACTTCAAAGTGAAACTGATCATATTATGTACTACATAATATTAATACAACATTCTGCTGCAATAATAATAAACAAAAACCTACTGTTATGCTTTTCATTTTCAAGTACTTGAGTATCCTCCTGGGCTCCAGGTAACTAGTGGAAAATGCTAGCTTTACATGAAGTATTTCTTTCGTATCATGGTCGGTATATTATTGTCTAAATTATATCCTTCATTATTCAAATAGAAATTAATAAATTGAAAGCTTTAACTTGTTCTATCAGGAAATACTAAATCCATTATTATTATCATTATTTTTTCTCGAAATTTTACTACAATAACTTTAGCAAATTTATTTCTATTTTTTCATAATATTATATACTGGATCTCATTAATGTCATTACTATCTAAATTTTCACTATTATTTCACCATTATTTTTCCTGAGGGGTGGGCACGTGCCAAAGTGCCAAACTTCCCATGCAATAATGGCACTGGCCATTGTGGACTGGTGTTGATAGAAGACTTTAGTCTGATCACCCACAGCAAAGCATCCTAGTATGAGTGGTCTTGCTAGTACAGCCTTGGTAATCCCGACGATACACAAACCCTTTTAGAAAGCTAATATATATATATATATATATATATATAAAGAGAGAGAGAGAGAGAGAGAGAGAGAGAGAGAGAGATAGGTATACATATATATATATATATATATATATAATATATATATATATATATATATATATTTATATATACGTACACACACATATATATATATATATATATATACGTATATATATGTATATAAATATATGTATATATAAATTTATATATATATATATATATATATACATATATGTGTATATATATATATATATATATGTATATATATACATAAATTTATATATATATATATATATATATGTATATATAAATACATTTGAATATATTCATAAAAGATTTTCAGGCTAATACAAAGAAATTGATTTAATTTATGATATTCGGTCTATATGGCAAGTGCGTACGCTCAGATATAAACCGGAATTTGAGTATGGTGTTTGGCGACTTAAAAATACCCTACAAGCCTTACACACCCAACGCTATATGGGTCAAACATAAAACCTACAATCAAATTGGCAGTAAGATCGAAATAAATAAAAATATACATATAGATACTCTATAAAGATTGCAAAACTATAAACATATTTCAGGTGATCCAATAAGCCCATTTATTTTGCCGAATCCCATTTATACCCTTTTGTACAATATTTGCGGCGATGTATTGAAGCACCAAAATAAACAGTACAGATATATTCATATAAGAGGATTATCCGATTGAGCCACGCTCTCTCTTTATTCAATTTGAAATTGATTTAGAGGTGGATTGAATAATATGAATGAACTTCAAGGTATGTTCAGTATTTGATCTTTCACTTAGTATAATATGAACCTGTTACTTGAAGGATATTATATATGTAGATGTACTAATACATGAATTTATGAATATGAATATATGAATATACACACACAAACCCACAAACACACACACAAATACATACACACACACACACACACACACATATATATATATATATATATAATGAATATAAGAATACACACACACACACACACACACATATATATATATATATATACATACATATATATATATATATATATATGTATATATATATATATATATATATTTGGGCTCAGGCCATGTCGTCTTGATGGAATTTCCTAAAGGGTAGCTTCCTAGGGTAAATTTGACTACAGTGATGTTCCCAGAGAATTTTACCTTAAGGTATCCAGAATTCTAACTCCTGGAGCGAATATCCCTAATTAAATCTAACAGGGATATCACATAATATCTGAGGACGTATTCTTGATACGTCACATAGCTATCCTCACCCCGAACAGTATTAACGCTTCGAGGGGTTACAGTGACAAGAATCTGAAACGGGAATGAAAAGAGAGCCGTTCCCAAGGAATCTCTCCTATTCGGTTTCCAGTGTGTATCTGACGAAGGTGGCAGCGCCATCTCCATTCCTTTTCGTGTAGCTCTACTACTTGGTGTTTTCCCTTGTGTTCTCTCCTATTTTTGGATTTTACTCAACGTTATGATGCTTTCTCCTGCCCCTTCTGCCTCTGGAAAGTTGAGTATTATCTTTATATTGTATAAATGTAAGCTCTTGTCGTTTTGAATTAAATCAAAAGTGGTTTTAACGTAAATAAGAGTTGTTGCCTACCGGAGGCATCCTGGATGCTTTCGCTCGCTATATGTGGGTCATTTAGTTAGCCAGAGCGACGTTCCCGGTTTTTACGCTTTAATAAATCTAGCTATTTAGCTCCTCTAGGAATTCTTATATAATGCCGTTAGTTTTCAGTTCGGTGATTTAGGTAACCGATCTTGCCCTTCGCGAGGCTTAGTAGCCTGGACGTCTGGCCCTAGTACTTTCATGCATGATATAAGTTTTCCGAGTGTTATGTTATTGAAGCTACAGGCAAATATTTTATATATGTAAGATATTGTTGAATTTTCTTCTCCAAGGTTGTATACGAGAGAGTTTCGGTGATTTAGGTAATCGATTCTCACCACACCTAGGCTAGTAGCCTATGGGGCTAGTATACTCTCGCACACTTCCCCGGTTGTTCTTTTCTTCTCTGGGAATAAATTCAATCTCCCTCTGAGTAAGCCTTAGGCTTAGTCTTAGTGGTTCTATCTGAATAATAATTCAGGTATAACTATACTAGGATAAGTCTGTTTTGACCCGCTAACCAGAGTATCTGGTTTTTGAGGTTAGGACAGAACATCAGAGTTTTAGTCTGTGGTCTGCATCTTCCTAGCATAGAGAACGAGTTTCCTTTGTTAGGTTAGGTGAGAACATTGGAGGCTTTGCTTCCCTAACCCACATCTGAAGGATTTGGTACAAGATGATTCCTTCTTCTAGTGGTCTAGCAGACTGTCCTGTGTGGTTTTTCTCGGGCCGGAGAATGAGTTTTCTCTGTTGCCTGGCGAAATAACTACCCCTAACTTGGTTCTGGTATGGGGGAGGATAGCAAGAATTGCCAACCTTCCTCCCTATAGACAAACTCTAGGTTAGGATGAGCTTCCCTAACTGCTGGGTGTGTCTCATACTAGAATGAAGTTTACAGGACCCTTATCCCGTTCCATCCCCCTCTCTTTCTTAGTTATGGCCTAACCCTCACATCTCTTAGCCGCAGTCCTACTTCTGTACCTAGTGTAGGTTAGGATGGTGAACCGGCTCAGCTCTCTGCCGGCCGGCAATAACATGCCGGCTTGCAGAGACCCCTTTTTTCTTTTGCAGATTGAACCCCAGACCTCCATTGGTCTCCCTTCCATGTCTGTTGGTAGAGCCCGGCAGGCTATGGATATATAGGAAGCCTGAATGCTACATTCTCCCCTTCCATATGTTCACTCGTTCTGGATGAAGGTTGTATGGCAATGTCGCCTTATAACCTTACATCCATAATGTTTCTCTTGCTAGTGTATTGTACTCCTAACCTGGCCGCTGGCTTAAACGGCTGGCAGCCGGGTAGGTGGAGGTTCTCTGGTTCGTAGTCACTGCCGGCCGTCATGGGTATCACTACCTTTGCCTGCCGGCAGTAGAAGCACATCCCGGGATCTGCTGGCCACTACATTTGGTGGCTGGCAGTCGGGTGCTAGTGTTTTCAGTTGCCGACCGGCAGTGTTTGCCGGCTGGCACACATTTGTGAACCAGTGAACTGCCACCTATTAGTTAAAGATAGCATATCTTTGAACTATACAGGGGTAAATGCTGGCCGGCACGACAGCATGCGATGTACAGTAGTTACTATATTTGTGGTGTAGTACACACTGCATTAATAAAGCTATAGTACAGAGTTTATTGTAACACTAAAGTCTTCCAACATACTTAATGTTATCTTGTACACCTTTTGCTGAGACCGTACAACATATAAAAAGTGAATTCTTTCTGTATTCTTTCTATCCAGTATATTAAAACTTTATTTCAAGGTGTGAGCTATACCTTAACTTTCCGCTTAGGAAAATATATAAGGTATTCAAGAATAAGAATTAACCTTAGTTTTAATATCTTGGGAGGTTACAGCAATTGGCTGGGCAGGAAATACAAGTATGTGTCTTTCCCTCTTTCTTTTTTAGCATTACTATATAAGCTATATGTATTAACAATAAGTGTAAAGCCTTCACTTGATACTCATGGATTTCATTCTCTTTACAGAGGACCATCCGAAGTGCGGGAGTATGTTCTGCAATGTCCGCAGTAAGAACTTCTGTGGACATGAGCTATGCAGGAGGCACGCACTATACACAGCCTCCAAAGGTGATCTCCGGTATTAGAACCCTCAGGTATGTATCATATATTCTAACATGATTACCGAGGTGTTAGACACCCCTAAGTCGGCGGAGTCAAGGGATGCTGTTAGAAAAAAGTTGCAAACCTGGTGATGAGTTTTCAGAGGACCCTACCTTCCAGATGAGAAGATGAGGGCCTACCTTTTCCCTAAGGCATCGACTGATGCAGTCATCCCTCAGCCTTATAAGGAGATACATACCGTCCAGAATCCGGCAGATTCTGAAGTCTCGGCCACCCTTCAAGACATCCAATTGGACGATAGGATGTCAGAGATGTCGGATTATACAGAGAAGGACCTTCTGGGAGAAGGTTAGGAGGATGAGCTGACCCAGGCTCCAGAAATAGAAGAGGAAGAAATCGATGAAGTGTCGGTTACATCGGTTCCCTCCCCAGAACTTGTTCCCTCTACATCGTCTGATATCTCAGATGATCTGGGAAGGACTCTTTCTTCTATTATTGAAATGATTCAACAAATACAAAAGAAGAATGATGAAAAGGAAGCTGCGATGAAACTGGAGATACTCAGACTCACATTATCACATGAGCCCCAGAAGAGACTCAACGTGAAGGATCTTCCTTTGCACTCGGATACCAACCCTTAGAGGTATGGCGAACATATGTCAATGACAACCGGGAAGATTGTTATATCGAAGAAGTTGGGCTCAACTCCCCTGGAAGATGTGGAATTTTGGCCCAACAAAGACTCTTACCCGGACTGCTATGTCCGTCTTAGGAAGGAGCCAGGCTCAAAGGAGGAAACGGAGCCGAAGGAGGTCATAGTCCTTGACCATAGTAAAGCACAGGCATTACTAGATAGCTCGATGAAAGAGAGGGGCTTCACGAACTCAAAGGTACCAGCTTTGAGTAAGAAGCTTCCCTCCTTTGTGGCCTCTTCAACCAGAGCCTTTCCCTTCATAGAAAAGGGATATAAGGCAGCCTTGAAGGTGGCGGAAGCAAGGAAACCATGCACCTCCATGGAGGAATGCAAACAGTTATCCCTGACCTTGCCATTGGACCAAAAAGACTGGAAGGATGTTCACCTTACCTTTTCAGTCGGGAAGTTGGAAGCTGATATTGATGAACGTCAGTTTAGTGAGGAACTTCCAAAGCTGTCGGAGTTTCTCTTGCGCAGAAAGCAAGTGATGAAAGAAAGACTTGCGGTATCGATGTCGTTGCAAACGATTTTTAAAAAAACGAGGGCAAGTGACCCCAAGAAACATGATACGTTCATGGTAGTGGTCAAAACCCATCTGGCCACTGTTACGAAGGTTCTCTTTAGCTTTATTAAAACTAGGAGAGCCTGTAGAGAGTTCGTGTATGCCTCGGCTGCGGTGAGGCACGAACCGAGGAGACTGATTTCTTCTTGCATATGGGGTGAAGACCTCTTTCCCAAAGAAGTAGTTAAAGAGGTAATAAACAAAGACGCCACGGAAAATAGGAACCTTCTCGAAAAGTGGGGCTTAAACCTTAAAAGAAAGTATTCTCCGGATGAGGGTCCCCAACCTAAGAAGAAGACAAAAAGGCCTAGGCTATCCTCTCGGCTGGCTAAGAACCTACCGACGGCAACAACAGCAACTTCCTGTGACTGCGGTGCCTCAGATAGTGGCACAACCTCCAACCACGTACCAGTTGGTACACTAACATGGGGCGACACAGTCGCCGGTTTTTAACCCAGCCTTTGAAAGGCAGACTTCTTCCTCTCAGTCAAAAGCTAGAGCAACAGCCAGAGGTTCTTCAAGATGCCCTTCAAGGGGAAGGGGATTCAGGGGAGGATACGATCAAGGAGGCAAGGCCTCAGGTCCACAACTGCAGAAGCGAGATGCTTCCAGTAGGAGGGAGACTACATCTATTTAGGGATCGTTGGACCTTTGATCCCTGGGCCCACAGCCTAGTAAAGAATGGACTAGGTTGGTGCTGGAACAGTCCTCCACCTCCATTTCCTTAGTTCTTCCAACAATCTACCCTCATTCTAGAAAAATATGTCCGAAAACTCTTAGTGAAAAGACTAATTCGAAAAGTAAAGTCCATCAAGTTCCAAGGCAGGCTGTTTTGTGTTCCAAAGAAGGACTCAGAAACTCAGAGTCATCCCAGCCTTGTCGCCACTCAACAAGTTCATAGTGAACTACAAGTTCAGGATGCTCACACTTCAACACAAAAGGACCCTACTGCCCAAAAAAGGGCATATACCGTCTTCATAGACTTGTCAGACCTTATTGGCACGTTCCAATTAATCGTCACATCTCCTCCTGACTAGGATTCAAGTTACAAAGAAGAATTTACGCCTTCAGAACCATATCATTCAGGCTAAACATAGCCCCAAGCATTTTCTGGTCTGGAGCTTGCGAACGCAGCCATCCATCAAATACGCCTAAAGAGAATCCAAGTAGTGGCCTACTTGGATGACTGGCTGGTGTGGGCAGCATCTAGGACAGAATGCATGCAAGCCTCTAAGATAGTGATCCAGTTACTGGAACATCTAGGATTAGAGATCAACATAAAAAAGTCTCGACTCTCTCCAGCTCAAAGAATTTCAATGATTGAGAATCCATTGGAATTTGGAGTCACATCAACTTTCCATTACTGGGAAGAAGAGGAAGGAAATAGCAGGATCTGTCAAGAGACTATTGAAATCCAATCGGATATCAAGACGCGAACAGAAGAGAGTGCTGGGCTCTCTACAGCTTGCTTCGATAACAGATTCAGTGCTAAGAGCACAGCTATAGGATGCAACAGGAGTCTGGAGATAATACGCATTAAACGCGCGAAGAGATCTGATGAGACCACTACCGACTCGACTGCGAACCCTTCTCAAGCCGTGGTCCAAAGCCAAGCAGATGAAGATATCAATACCTCTTCAGCCTCCTCCCCCGTCAGTTACTATCCACACAGACGCTTCAAAGGAAGGCTGGGGAGGCCACTCTTACCAGAAGAGAGTCAAGGAAGCTTGGTCCAATCTTTTCAAGTCATTCCACATCAACTTTCCAGAAGCCATGGCAGTACTTCTGACACTAATGCAAATTCTCCTCGCCACTCGAACCATGTAATATTGGTTCTAGACAGCGAGGTGAGAGTGAGATGCTTGAATCGACAAGGGTCGGGATCATCTCGAATCAACCAAGTGATGTTGGTCATACTCCGTTTGGCGGAAAGAAAGAAATGGCACCTGTCAGCTGTTCACATTCATTTGGTCCGCAACATGAGAGTGGAGGCTCTATCCAGGTTCCCACCAATAGAGTCAGGATGGTCCCTAGACGCAGGATCGTTCTCCCTCAGCTTGAGTCAAGACCCGGAACTGCAGATAGACCTCTTTGCTGCGAAAGACAACAAGTAGAATGTGTCCCCGTACGAGGATCCGCTAGCGGAAACACTGGACACTATGTCCCTAGACTGGAACAGATGGTCCAGGTTTTACCTGTTCCCTCTGCACAACCTCCTTTGCAGGTCCTCAATATGAGATTCTTTAAAAGGAAGGCGGCAATACTGACCCACAAGTGGCCAATCAGCGTTTAGTTCCCTCTGGCATTGGAACTACGATTGAAGTTTGTACCGCTACCGGATCAAACTCTGTCTCAGCGAGTAGGTGTCGTTTGTCAAGGCATAGAAACCAAAAAGAATTCTTGATTGACTTCTGTTTATTTTCTTTACTCACCTTCATGAGTAAGGTTTAGCAGCCAACACATTATCAACGTGCAAGTCTGCCTTGAAAACACCAATACTATATACCTTTCAGATCGACCTTTCTAAGGAAAATTTTTAATAAAATTCCGAAGGTCGGTGCTAAGCTTAGGCCTTCAGCGCCTCTAAGACCCATTTCATGGGCACTAGATAAGGTTCCTCATTTGTATTAATCTTGAATAATGAGGAGTGCACTTTGAAGGATTTAACTCAAAAGTTATGTTTCTGTTTGCACTCGCTTCGGGGACTAGAGTTGATGTAATAGTGGCTCTCAAGAGAGAGGAAGGCCTCATTCAATTCTTGAAAGGATAACTGAATCTGTTTCCAGACCCAACATTTCTTGCCGGGAACAAGCTTCCCACAAACAGGTGGGGTCCCTAGAGAATCTGCCCTCTGAAGGAAGATGCATTTCTATGTCCAGTGGAGTGCCTAAAGGTCTATCTTCATAGAACTTCAGACTTTAAGGGAGGACAGCTGTTCAAAGGAGAAACCTCGGGTTCAAATTTATCTCTTAAACAACTGAGGGCGAAGCTCACCCATGTTATTCGCAGAGTCGATCCAGACAGTACACCCGCAAGTCATGATCCGAGCAATGTTGCCTCTTCCATAAAATTTCTTTAATTGTATGGACTTTGAACATCTTCGTGTGTACACCGGCTGGTAGTCTCCCAAGGTGTTCTTTATGCACTATACGAAGCAAGTGGAGCAACTCAAGAGGTCTGTGATAACAGCAGGTAGAATTCTTAAACTTTCTGTTTAAATCTGCGAGAAACAGTGTAATTAATTTGGGACGATTAATTAAGAGGGTGGGTGCGTAGTCACCGTCGGTTACTACACACTGAGCGATAGGCCAGTAACGTGTCCTTACGAACTGTTCCATGGATTTTGGTGAACTATAGCATAATATGGACACTTGTGCCAAGCGTTTCCTACGCTAGTGTAAATAAACAGTAATACAGACTGTATCATTATAATTAATGATTCGATTGAAGTGGCAAATCTGTTTCCTGTTAGACGAAACTATATTTTCTGTTGACTGATTTCTTTATGCTTTAATGAATATCATCCACATTTTATAAATTTTATAAATGTTGATCTGATATGTATGTTTATTAGATTTTTAATAAACTGGTTCATAGTGAACCCTGCGTCTTATTCGCCCACACTCATTTTATAAGAAATGTACTGAGCATTAAAATTAATATATGGATAATTTTAACATGGAATGTCTTTTAAGATTGTTCTTTTCTTCAAGCAAAAATCCACTTGCTTTAACCCTTCCTTAGGAAGGGTTAACGTGGTACCCTAAGGGGATGGTGGTAGAGATGCAAAATTTTTTCCTATAAGGATACATCTGTTATCCAATTGTTTAATGAGAGTAGTACCTTGGGGATATGTCAGGAATTCATACTGACATTGGTCACTCTTATAAAAACTTTGCTTTATGATGTATAGGGCGAGACCACTATACAAGCTTGTCATTTGGTCATCCATAGTTATTATGTACTCCTCGAGACATTTTCCAGAGTCTAGTATGACTCTTCCCTGTAGTGGGCAGGAAGCACTAACATAGTTCATGCTTAGATGAAATGATGTATGACGGTAATATCATAGGTCTCTAGGTCTAGACGGACCAGGAAAATACTTTCTTGAGAGTACGGCACCGGTTGAGAATCCACAGATACAGTAATGCTCTGGTACACTTCCATCAGGACGACATGGCCTAAGCCCAAAAAACGGATTTTGAGCGAAGCGAAAAATCTATTTTTGGGTGAGGTAGCCATGTCGTCCTGTTGGACACACCTTTCCTTTTATTGTAAAAGGGCTTATTGACCCCTCACTATAATACAGTATCTGTAGCACCTCGTATATCGCTACAAGGAATGGAGATGGCGCTGGCACCTTTGTCAGATACACACTGGAAACGGAATAGGAGAGATTCCTTGGAAACGGCTCTCTTTTCATTCCCGTTTCAGATTCTTGTCACTGTAACTACTCAAAGCGTCAATACTGTTCGGGGTGAAGATAGCTATATGACGTGTCAAGAATAGGTCCTCTGATATTATGCGATATCCTTGTTAGATTTAATTAGGGATATTCGCTCCAGGAGTTAGAATTCTGGATACCTTAAGGTAAAATTCTCTGGGAATATCGCTGTAGTCAAATATACCATAGGAAGCTACCCTTTAGGAACTTCCATCAGGACGACATGGCCTTCGCCCAAAAATAGATTTTTCGCTTCGCTAAAAATGCGTTTTATACATATATAGATGTATATTTATATATATATATATATATATATGTGTGTGTGTGTGTGTGCATGTATATATATATATATATATATATATTTTATACATATATATATATATATATATATATACTTATATATATATTCAAATAAGCCATATATATTTTTGATACATTAATGTCTGGATTCTCTTAACGACCTTGGGATCAGAACCCCAGGCGAAATCACACAAAGACAAGAGCTTGGGTCCGGCCGGGAATCGAACCCTGGACGGCAAGCTTGTATAGACAGTGACTAAGCCACTTGGCCACGAAGAAAGATAAATATCAATGACAATTCTTCTGTACTTATACCTGTCGAATTCAGGTATTTTGTACTTAGAATTGAAATCAACCCATCTTCACCGTCGTAGCTAATATGTAGTTTGTTACTTGGCATTTTAAGTACAAAATACATGTATATATATATATATATATATATATATATATATTTATATATATATATATATTTATACATATAAATATGTATATATATAAATACACACACACACCTATATATATATACATATATATATTTATACATATAAATATGTATATATATAAATACACACACACACACACACACACACACATATATATATATATATATATATATTGTACCAATCGTGTGTCACACAATTGTACATAATTCCTTTTGTATATGTTATGCTTGTATCTTCGGTCTTCCCTCGCACTAAAACGAACATGAAAATTCATGTCTGGTGTTTTCCCCTGTAATTGTCATTTCCTCAAACATGCTATGTCCTGTTGCCTTGCCGTTTTGTATATAAAGGAGAGTGTTCTTTGATAATATAACTCAGTCGATTGCATCCTGCCTTTGAGTCGCAACCCTCTCTCGGCTCTGTCACATTGGTGACCCCGGAGTGACTCGCTCCCCCCCCCCCCCCCTTCCACCTCTCACCGTTACTATGACGCCGTCAACGCATACCTTCTGCAGCAGTACTCGCCGTCGCCAGCCGCCCATATAGCAACGCCTTTTTAGCTCTCTTAACAACCGTTGGGGGACCAAAGGGCTTTGCTCACCCTCGGGAAAATGACCAGTATCACTCACCTGCAACCTGCCCCAGACAGCTCTCCTCGTGTGGTGAACCTAGTTCGTGCCCGTATGGACAGCCACTTCATGACCTTCAAAACCTCCATCAACGCCTCCACTCGTGACGAAGAGGACACCTATTCAACTTCAACCGAAGCTGACTTGAATGCTGTAGGACATACACGCCTATGAATACCGTAGGACATACACGCCTATGAATGCCGTAGGACATACACGCCTATGAACGCCGCAGGCCTATGAATGCTGTAGGACACACACGCCTATGTAAGCCGTAGGACACACACACCTATGAATGACGTAGGACACACTCGTCTATGAATGCCGTAGGACACACACGCCTATGAATGCCGTAGGACACACTCGCTACCCCGTGACGCGCCGGAGCGGCAACACAGCCACCCATCATCCACCACTCGCTCGCACCCCAACCATCGACTTTTACAGCCACTCACTGCCGCTAATCGGCGCAGTTTTTACTACTACCTCTCCAGATGCAGGGCACCTATTTAACATGTTCAGTACGTCATTTTTAGAGGGGGAGCCATGTACCAACCGTGTGTCACACAATTGTACATAATTCCTTTTGTATATGTTATGCTTGTATCTTCGCTCTTCCCTCGCACTAAAACGAACATGAAAATTCATGTGTGCTGTTTTCCCCTGTAATTGTCATTTCCTCGAACATGCTATGTCCTGTTGCCTTGCCGTTTTGTATATAAAGAAGAGCGTTCTTTGATAATATAACTCAGTCGATTGCATCCTGCCTTTGAGTCACAACCCTCTCTCGGCTCCGTCACAATATATATATATATATATATATATATATACATGATTCCGGTCAATTTTAATGACATTACCAAACGTACTCTATAACTCCCCGTCTTCGGGTAAGTGGGGAGGAGTAGGGAAGAGTTGAATTTGTGCCTGTGCGTTATTGTGGTGGTGAGAAGTTGAGAGAGAGAGAGAGAGAGAGAGAGAGAGAGAGAGAGAGCCGTTAAACGTATTTATATATTTGTTTTCTTTAGGACATCGTCCCATTCCTTGTGTATTTTGGTCATAAGCGACATTTGTACCATTTAAAGGATATTTATTTTCAATGCATGCAAAAATCATAAGAACTTTTTTCTCGCTCATCAAAGTGAATAGCAAAAATTGCTTTACAGAACAAAGTATTATTGTTGCTTAATGGTTCAACTTCAACCTGAAGTAACACTTTCTAAGAATTGCCTTGTTAATTCTCCATAAGAGGGCATTACTATCAATGCATCAGCCATGGTGCACTGTAGGTGTTATTTGTTCAGCCATCTGCTTCAGATCCCATTTCTTCCATCCTGCAATCCAATTTCTTCAACTTTAACTTCATAGCTCTTATGATTCTTTGATACATAAATAAATATTATATATTCATACATCCGAGAGGTTACTACAACCAACAAAAATAAGAGTAGAACACATAGTGGTTGTATGTGATACAAATATCATGAAAACCAAATAAAAAATGTTCCCCCTCTCACTACTTTTTTTGAAAAAATATTAAGAAATCCTCATAATTTTATCATATAGGCCTATAGAAAGAAAGAAAAAAGGAGTTATCTTGTTAGTTCGTTAGGAGAAAATTAATATTCAGTGGTTAAAAAGTTCTACATTAATCTAATCTTATCGAGAAAAAACGAGCGCGTGAAATTCATATTCATAAAAAGACTATGGTTTTCTATGGTCAATTGTTACATAATCATCGTTTTGGAAATTTCTGGAGAATGAAATAGAGAATATTTTTTTCTTTTTTTATTGTAAGATCTACGCTCTCATTAAAAAAACAACCTAAGGAAAAAGGACCTTGATACTATTATAGAGTTAAAGTTTCCATAATACCAAGTTACGACTCACTTATTTAATTTATATAAATTTTAAATTTTCAAACTTGAACTTCCTCTTTTGACCTTCCTAATTATTTTCCCAGGTAAAACCTTCCTCTCAGATGCAGCAGGAAACGCTAAGAAGCTTAACAGACTTTCTCCATTATGTATCTAAAGTCTCCTTAGCAAGTAAGAGGCTTTTTCTTCTTAATCTTGACTTTCAGATGATTTTGTTTAAACATTTGGCAGCAATTAGAAAAACGGTCGTCGGGAGACACTAGATCTCCGCACCTTACTGCAAAAGTTTATATGTTCGGAACTATTACCGCGTGATTTTCATCTAGGCAGTGTGATATGTAATTTTATGAATAGTGAAAACAGAATTGACATGTTTCATGAAATATTGTCATTTAAGTAAAACTCAGAGAACTGATAAGCATGGTTACAAATAGGGGACAGCTCAATGTCAAAACAATAATAATAACAAAACGAGATGTTTTTGGCGTATACCATATTACCCAGCCTGTTATTAAAGCCTTAGTATTATCACAGGAAAATCTTCAGAACGTACAAAACACGTGGTTTGAGACGAAGCCTAACGTCATACTGTTATAGAAGTTTAAAGTCCATTAATGTGGTTTGTCCAGAGTAAAGCTAACTACAAATAAAAACAAGAACGCGAGAAAATTATAATAAAAAAATAACACGAGTGACAGCCACAGTAGTAGTAGCATTTTAACAAACAAAAATTATCATTAAGATATATATATATATCTTTTATGACTATAATCGCTTGCCTGTATATATAACAGTAGCAACGAGGCTCTAATTCTATATAATTTTATAAAATTATTGCCTTATCGTCAGGTTTGTTCCGTCATAGTGGCGAAAAATTGAAATACCATTGAATGGTTCATATCATGTATTCCGTTTACTGTCATTGTATATGAGCAATACAAATTCTAGTGAGTTACTTATTGCAACACGAAATGGTGGAATTGTTTAAATATTTAGGAATGGCTGTAGTATTATTAAAGTTAGTTTTATTTACTGATGTTTTTCTGTATTGGAATATTGTTTTTTTTTCTTGTTTACTATTTTAGCTCGTCTCTTCATATGCATCTTTGATCTATTCTTTTTTACTGTGACTTTCTCTTTCAAGATTAGGCGTTATGTATTAAGGAAACAATTTATTTTGTTCCTCATAGCACTGCATTAATGATAAAATGTAACCCACAAAATCTACATCGCCTAAATTTGAGGAGAGACTAGATTTTTGTAACCGTGTCCTTCTAATTATGAGATTACGAAATAACAAACGACGTGCACAGTTAGAGCGTAAAATTTTCCCTCTGGCTACCTGCATTGAGGTTTTGTATATAAAGGCGAGTGTTCTGTACTAAAGTTACTCAGTTGCTTTCATCCTGTCCTTGAGTCACAACCTTCTCTCAGCACGTCACAGTATAATTTGTCTGCATCTCCGTGACCAACTGCATTAGGTAGCTAATTATAAACTCTTGGAAACATTCTTAACCAAGTCGTATATACACTGGAATCTTCACAATGGAGTTATCTTCTGAAGAGTTGCTGAATCCCCACACTGAATTATCCTTTTCATCCTTTCCCTTACCCAAAATCTCTTTTCTTACTTTACTTTGATAGCTGCTTTTCCGGTCCCATTTAGCTGGGGAACCCCACTCTCTACAGGACCTCCACTGTCGTTTTACCTTGGTCGTTCACAGTATTCATCATTTCATATCACGTATTGTTCATTTACTGTTAAATCATCACGGCCAGAAGACTCATGAAATAAGAAAGTCTTCAGTTTCCTCTTGAAAGTCTTAATGTCTTCAATCATTCGAATGTTTTGTGGGAGCTTATTATATAGTTTCGGGGTCGCATATTTAAATGCTCTGAAACCTGAATTAGACATATATCTAGGATCCAACAGTTTAGGGCCATCTGTAACTATTCTCGTGTCGACACGATTTGTTAGCTGCGCTATGTGTAGAAATTATCTTAAGTATTTTGGATGCTCGGTTCTGATAACTTGGTGGGTTATTGTACATATTTGAAATTCAATTATCGCTTTAATCGGCAGCCAGTGTAAATCGATTACTATAGGGGTGATCCTTTCTGTAGGTGGGACACCTTTTATCAGTCTTGCTCCTCTGTTTATTATGTTTTGTAATTTCTTAAGTTGCACTTTTAGTAAATTTTAGTAAATAGAGTCGCAGTAGTCAATCCTAGTAATAGCACAGTTATGTTTTCAATTTTGTTTTTAAAGAATACCAGTTTATACACTTTGACACTTTCGAATTACACTCCCTGGTGGAGTGTCTCCCTGAACATTTCCCCCAGACTTTATCTTCATTCTTTGACTTGCAATCTTTTTCAAAATGTCCATACCTCTGACAGTGGTAGCAGGTGATCACATGGTACCTATCATATTTGTTATAGATAACCCATCATAACGGAACATTGTCCCCATTATCTTGAATAGCCCTCCGAACTTCGGGATCACATTTCAGAACATGGTGGGTGGTCCCCCCGAGTCATTTTTCTTCAGGACTACACTTATCTTATCTTCTATATTTTGGATATGGTCCAGGCGGCTATTTCTTTGAATAAAAGCATTTGCTACATCATCTTCATCATTGTATACATTGCATATCATTATTTTGGGTTTTAGTTTTTCGATTTTTCCTGTTTCAGTGTTAGCCACCAATGTCTGAATTTTGTTTGCTGCCTCTTCTCTGATTATATTGTTTGCAAGGTTTACAACAACATTTCCTTTCGTAGTTGACCTCGTGTTAAGTATAGGAATGTCTTTAAGTGCTTGTTCCACCTCACGTTTTCTTTCAGTAATTTTAGTTGCTGTATTAATGATTTAAATATCAACAGATTTTTTTCCTCAACTTTGTCAGCAAATGTCGGTTTCTCTGGTTTTGGGTCTATCAATGTTTGAAGTGTTGCTTTAATTGATTCCTTATTCATGGCGAGAATGTTAACGTTCTCAGTGCGGTCGGTGATCTGGGTGGAATTTGCTGTGTTTGCGCCCACATCAGTAAATTTGCTTTCCAACTCATCTATTTTGGCAAATTGTTCGTTCAGGGCCAGATTACACAAGTTTACATCTTCCTTTAATTTTGATATTACTAAATAGTTTTGTCTGGGATCACATACGCAGTGAGGACATAACCAATCTAGGTTATTGCATTCAATCTCACTGATGGCTGTCACTATATGCACTCATCTCTTATGGTAAAGTCTTTTACATTAACATACTATCCATTTTTTTCCGTTCTCCATCCGTTTCATTGCATTTGAAGCATATGTAGTTAGGAGCAGACATGGTGTACAGTTTCTTATCACTTAGGTTTCTCCATAAGACTAATCAATATCTTTTCAATGATATCCTAAGCGGGAAACACAAAGCTAAAACATGACTCAGGGCAGGAATAGCAGAGCTCAACACAACATGTCCACACTGGATTGAAATTAATTAGGTAACTTCCTCCTTAATTATGTCTAACATCTCACTGAACACAATTCTAATTAAAGTCTTCGTAAGATCTACTGTAATACAAAGAACATAATGTATGAGCATGTCCCGAATGCACAGCACAAACTGAGAGGCTAGTTACCTGATTCACTTGCTTAGTGTATACAAGCACTTACTCTTATAAGAGTTGCAGTCCTCTTGCCCCTCTACTTGTACCGTATAAATGCGGCTTAACATAATTCATAAGTGTAAGCACAACCATTCAAGGAAGATAAATAGGTACTCACTACGTATCATAATTCAAGTAAAAAATTCAGAAACTTCACTCCGGAAATCAGAATGGAACCCTAGAAATGAATTAGCAATTAGTTCTTCACGACTGCGTCTACCGTAAACAAATGAATTCCTAAATTTTCCAACTCAAGCATTCTCCCGTTTTTTATTTTTCTCGCACATTTCTCTCAGGCTTCTTTCCTATAGTACGCACAGTAAGGGGAGCAGAGTTTATAGGATTATTTAAAAATAAATAATCTGCCTTATTCCTCCAAGTAAATTGATGGTTGTATTTCCTTCACGATTTTCCCGGCTATAGGAAAGATGATAAAAGGGAGTCTGAGTATTCGAAGGTGAATAAATTTCTACTTTATATCTTATATTACAAAAAAAGATTTAAAATCTCTATCTTTAAGTTACGTACATATTGCATATATATATATATATATATATATATGTGTGTGTGTGTGTGTGTGTGTGCAATCAGAATTAACATTTAATATAGCGACATTCAAGTGCAACAGTTTCTTAAAGTATCTTACATTCTTCACTGAAAACTAATTTAATGAAAAATAATGTGTCAGGTCAGGACTTTAATATATATATATATATATATATATATATACATACATATATATATATATATATATATATAGAATAAATTATTCATCAAACTTTCCCATTACTTTACCTTTAAAAAAATATATTTTGACAATTGATATGTAGTTCTTCTTGGTACTGATGTTGAATGATTATAAATTATTTTGTGATTTTTATAATGATGAGGATGTAGAATGGTTACTACTGTATATTAATATGTTATTGTTTGAATGCAATAATCATTTTAGCAGCCTTCTAGAGAAGGTCTTGTACCACCCTTTTGTCACACGATCGTACATAGTAACATTTCTCTATTTTTGTATATATTATACTTTGTATCTTCGCTCTCTCCTCGCACTGAAAGTGACTTGTATTAACCTGTCCGCCTACTCCATTGTTAACTGTTAACAGAACCGGCTGCTTATTCGACAAGAAATAGCATGTTTGTATTTTGTGACCTTCTTACCAGGATCTAGTGTGTATATATACTCGATGTGTCTATAATAAAGTTATTCAGTTGCATTTATATCGCCTATGACTCACAACCTACTCTTGGCCCGTCACATTGGTGACCGCGGAGGTTGACTCACTCCTCTCGGTCCCCCCCACCCCCAACCCCCAACTGGTAATATGGCGGACTCCACGGAAGTTGGCGCCGCCCCATTCAAACTTTCTTCGTTTACCAGCAGAGAGGCGTTTGCTTGGTTTCAGCACGCAGAAGTCCAATTCCACATCAAGGGCATGACCTTCACAACCACCAAAGCAGATTATGTTCTCTCGGCGATACCCGAGGATACCTTCCCGGAAATCTCTGTCTGGCTTTGTGAACAAGGAAAGACCCCAATACCGTATGGCGCCCTGAAAATATACCCTCTGCAGCAGTACTCGCCGCTGCCAGCCGCCTATAAAGCAAAGATTTTTCAGGTCTCTCAACAACCATTGGGGGACCAAAGGGCTTCGCTCGCCCTCAGGGAAATGAGCAGTATTGCTCGCCTGCAACCTGCCACAGACGGCTCTCCTCGTGAGGTGAACCTACTTTGTGCCCTTTGGGTACTCCGTTTATCGGAACCTGTACGCGCTGCCATACCCGATGTAGATACTTTACCCATAAAGGACTTGATGACCAATGCTGATGCCCTTATGGACAGCCACTTCAAGACCTTCAAGATCTCCATCAACGCCTCCACTCCTGACGAAGAGGACACCTATTCAACGTCAACTGAAGCTGACGTAAATGCCATATGACACACACGCCTACCCCGTGATGTGCCGGAGCGGTGACAAATCCACCCATCAACCACCACTTACTCGCGCCATACCAACGACTTCTACAGCCACATACTGCTGCCCATCAGCCACAATTTGGCTACTACCACTCCAGATTCGGGGCTGCAGTGAAGAAATGTGCCAAGGATCGTCAGTGGCCTAAAAACGTGTAAGTAAGGCATCACTCGTGGTAGTGGCCTCCCGTGTTTCTAATCTTTTCCTTTTACATTATGCAGGAATGATCGTGCGATTTTTGGTAGACACTGGTGCTTGTCATTCTCTTTTGACAAGGGAACTCTTCAGGATATGACGTAGTCTGTCTCAAGTCAGCCAATGTCTGCCTGGTAGCTTCCAACAGATCTATAATACCCACCTACAGTTACGAGATCCTCACATTATCGTTTGGAAACGGAAAATTTAATTCGAAGTTTCTCGTCGCTGATGTCCCATTGCTAATCCTTGGTGCGAGTTTCCTCTCTCATTTCCACCTTCTGGTCGATGTCACCCACCGACGATTGGTCAACACAGACTCATACAATTCGACACATCTCCAAGTTACTCAGTTGCCTTCATCTCGCCTCTGACTCACAACCTACTCTTGGTCCGTCACAGGCTCATCAAATCAGAGAATATGAGTAGAATGCTTATAAGAATGTTCTGTCCTTTCCATAAAATATAACCTTAATATATTCTGAAGAATGAAGTTTTAATTCACCTCATTACAGACCATAATTCTCTCTCTCTCTCTCTCTCTCTCTCTCTCTCTCTTTATATATATATATATATATATGTATATATATATATATATATATGTATATATATATATATATATATTCTGTATATATATATTCTGTATATATATATATTCTGTATATATATATATATATATATATATAAACAAATACATATATGAAAATTTATGTATATATATATATATATATATATTGTATATATATATACTATATATATACTGGATATATATATATATATATATATATACAAGATTAGATTATGTATATATTCAATGTAGGAGGGAAAACGGAAATAATCCAGTTTTTGAATACTTGAACACAACCGACATATTTTACATAAAATGCAGTTATTGAATGGGTTTATTCCCGATTTTAGAGAATTCTATAAAATCCACCATTTGGTGGAATAAATGGAAAAATTTACGCTTTAGCTATTCGGCCATCATTGATTGTACATATTTTTTGGAAAAATACACAATTTTAGGAATGGTTTGCAATGGGTCAGTATTATTCAATTCGTTTCTGAACAAACGATTTACTGGACTTGTTATATTGTATTTATCATTTTACTATTTTGAAGATGATATGTCTAGACGTAGATTAGTAAGTTTTGATGTAATTTCATTGTTTACCAAAGTGCCGGTTGATGACTTATTGTATTTCCTGTCGAGTATTTTAGATGCTTATGATTTACCTTTATCAACCTATTCTATTATTGAACTCATTTGTTTGTGCATTAAAAAGTGTAAATTTAGTTTTAATGGAGATTATTATAAGCAAGTTTTTGGTATGGCTAGGGGTAATCCTTTGTCCCCACTTTTATCCACTCATATATATGGAGTTTTTTTAATCTAGATTAATTCCGTCAGTGTGGTCTTCCCAAATTATTTGGTATCGATATGTTGATGATGTTCTAGGTATTTTAGGAGAAAATTTTAATCTTAAGGGTTTTGTTTCAATTATTAATTCATTAGTACCATCTATATAATTTACCATAGAAAATGAAGAAAATATCCGTATCCCATTTTTAGACGTTTTAATAGTTAGAGAAACAGATAAATTTTAAGTTTTCCATATAGAAAGCCTACAAATAATTTTTCATATATATATTTTTATTCCGGTCACTCTAAAAATATAAAACATTCAGTTTTTTCCTCCATGTACCTTAAGGGATTTAGAATTTGTATCCCAGATTACATTGAGGACGACTTCACTAAAATAGAAAAAATTGCAACAGATCTTTGCTATCCCAAATATTTCCTAGAAAAATGTATGAATAAAGCAAAGAAAAAATTTTATAGTGTCCAATTAGAGAGGAAGGAAACAATAATATGTTTTGTTTGCCATTTCATGTTTGTTTTTTAGATGTTATACCACTTTTAAAAAACTAGACATTGATAAAGTGT
>NC_090733.1:10813576-10818576 GCF_036898095.1 Palaemon carinicauda | reverse complement strand
TCGCTTAGGTCTGGTGGGAAAAGATAAGGGGGGCTAGGTCAAAATAGAGCAGTGGGCTCATGGAAGGCCAGTGATTAAGAGTTACCTGTCTAAGGACGCCAGCCAGGTGGGATTCGATTAATTGTGAAGTGTTGTTTTTCTGTTTTGTATTTTACTATTTTTTTTTTATACAGTTAGGGGTAGGGAAGGTATGTTGCCTTCAACAAGAATACGCCACTCTCTGGGAAACATAACGCTTAAGAACGTTACTTTATTCCCCATTTTCGATTGTATAAGTATATTCTGGCTACAGGCTTATTTTTAGGGGGATCAATATGTATTTTATTTTCTGTTTCCATTGTAGGCTTATTTGTGAGAATAAAACGTGTAGTGGGACCTCATATCATTTTGTTTTGTTAATTTCTTTTCATTCTCACATATTCATAAACAGATATTTTTACAGCGCTTCTAAATGTATATATATTTAATGTGTTTATTTCCATCAAGTGTAAGTGTGTGTTATTCTTTTCGTGTCTTCGACAGAGTATAGTAATTTGCTTGTTATCCCCTTTATAGGATAACGATGTTTGGTTTCTTTTTGAATATTAACCCAGGGTCCTAGTTATTTTCTGGCAGGGGGGGGGGGGAATTATTTGTCTGATCGTTTTCTTTTCTTTTTATTTCTAATTTGTATTATTGTTTTCTTAATAATGTTCCTTTGTGGTTTCTTTATTTTACTTTTTATTTCTCTTTAAATAACTTCATGTAAAGTGATATCCCCTTTATTTCATTATTGCCTTACCGTATACCGTAGGTGCTACTGCTTTTATATTTCATTATCATTTTAATCATTTGCTTTGTCATAGAGATGACTATATTTACATTGTGTGTGTAGTTGAAAGAAAATACAAACTCTTGCTTAAACAACCAATCCCATTATTTTTGTACTGCCATCGCCTGCCTGATAGAGGCTTAGTTTTAATTTTTCCCTTTGTGTTAGGCGTTACAAAGAAGCGTGTGGGCACAACCTCGTGTAGAACCCGACCTTCTCGGAGAGAGCTCGTGTTTGCTACCTCCAGCCATAGACATTTGGCTGGGTATTGTGTTGGCCTGTCTTCACAACACTTTAAAATTGTGTCTTTTCTGGTTTTCCTTCTCTCTACATCCTTTTTTTCGTTTTATTCCTGTTCGTGGGGCCACACCCTCATATAACAGAATTGGGGCCTAGTCCGGTCGTTTTTTTATTGTGTTGCTTTGTTGATTCTATCAAGGTTTTTTGTGTTGAAATGAGAAAATCTATTTCACCTGATCTTCCAACCTTTTTGGAAGGATTGTTTTGTCTGTGGTTTTTATATTTTGAGATTTTTTTTTTATGTTTAAAACCCACAAGCAAACCAATCTATTATTATTATTTTTATTTTCAGTGGACAATATCACAGTTTTGTAGTGTCCTTAATTCCATTTAAGGGATCTTGTGGCTTCTGCAGTGATTATCGAGGTTCTATCCTCTCTAACTCCATTCAACTTATATTTTTTTTGTAGGATTGTGTTATTCTTCCTTTTTTTTTAATGGTGACCTTGATTTTTATTTTTTTTTTTTTTTGTTTTTAGACCTCCCTCACCAATGTTATATATTATTACTTATAACTGTTGTTGCCAATTATCCATATTCATAATTGTAAGATGTCTGTTACAACCCGGTCAACTGCTGGTGCCCATAGTAATGTTGCTCAGTTTCTGGAAACTCCTACTGAAACTCTTCTAATGGCACTCTAAGGATGAGCTGAGACATGCCTGCACAGCCAGTGGTATCCAGTTCCTAAATAGCCATAGAAAAGGGCAGCTGCAACGATTGCTCAGAGGTCATATCCAGAGCCTTGTAGAGACTGATGATGATGAGGATCAGGAAATCCCTCAAGTTTTGGGGACCCCAGTACCTTCTCCAAATCAGGGTGTGCAAGTTAATTCGGCCATCCCACCTCCGGATCAACTGTATTCCCAACGAGGTGCTTCCCCATTGGTCCCACTGCATGCGCCTCCCATTATCGCAACATTCAATCTTTTCCCTAATCGGACTAGCTCTCAGGTACCTCATATGGAATTGGAGTTTTCTTCCCAGCCTGAGAGCAGATCCGTGGATAGGGAACTCAAAAGGATAGAACTGGAAATCAGAGCAAGGGAGATCGCATGTCAGGAGGCATGGCTCTGGCTTCAGGAAAGAAATCCAGATGTCACAGCGAGGGTAACCCAAGAACCCCGTGGCATGCTACATCTTACTGATGTGACAAAATCCTTACTAGCCTATGAGGAGGAGGACCCAGAAACATTCTTCTCTGCATTTGAGGAATGGGCACACATTTTGCCAGCTAAGATGACAGGAAAAGCCTGGCAAACCTAACTATTGACGAAAGTCAAAATTATTTTACTATTAAGGATAGAATCCTTAGGGAAAGGAAACTTGTTCCCGAGGCCTGTCGCCAAAAATTTCAGCACATGAGGAGGGAAGGAAATGAATCTCATGTTGTCTTAGGTCGTCGAGTGACCATTGCCTGTAAGAGATGGGTCAATGCAGTACTAACTGGCAAAACATATGAACAGCTACTACAGTAGAACTCATGGAGTTAGAGCAGTTCCTGAATACTATATCAGGAGAGGCACGAGACTACCTGGAGGAAACGAAGGTAAATATGGTTCATTCTGCCGCCATTCTAGCAGATGAATGGGAGGTATCAACGAAATTGAGGAGAGCTCGTCCTAAGGCAGTTCATGCCCCAAAAAGTACGGAAAAGCCCTATTCATTTTTCACTAGCCCTCCCACCAATGGAGGCTATCAGTGGACACAGAACCCACCTCCAGTGCCATGGGATTCCCCAACCCATCCTCAGGTAGCTACCCCTTCAATACCCCTTCAAGTGTCAGCCTTGTTTCGCCAGAGATGCCCCCTTCACAGTCAAAGGGATACAAGTGTACTTACTGCAGCAACCTTGGGCACGAATCAAGTCAGTGCCGCTCGAGCAATATGGGCCCTGTGAAGTTGGTACACATCAACATGACAAAAAGTGGGATACCGAAAGCAAGTGTCACTACAGGAAGGAAAACCTTCCAGCATAGTGGTTCTGTGTCATTACCCGAACAAGGAGCTGGTCCTGCCACTATTATGATTCTCCGCGATGCTGGACCACAACAAACTCTTCTTCATCGCTCGGTATTGCCATTCAACGAGTTCTCAGACTCTGGGGAGACGGTACTAGTTGGATGTATGTCGGGTCAGGAGGTCTTGCCCCTTCATACCATCTACCTGGAGTCATCCTTTAAGTTTGGGTTAATACAGGTGGTCATCGTTAATAAAGAACCCATGCCAGGAATCCAGATGATCCTTGGCAATGATTTGGCAGGTAATATCTGTTGTAATCCCCACTTCAACTGCATACCCGGCCTCTTTTGAATAAGAGCTAGGAGGTTTCTAAGGGATTGTATAATGCAGTCCCACAGCCACATATCCACAATTTCCAGGAGGAAGTATTCTTGCATGTAGATGCCAATGGTTGGGGAGCCAATGTAGCGCTTATGCAGAGAAGGACGGATGGCAATGAAAACACTTTGGCTTATTTTTCTAGGAAATTTAGGGAAATGCTAGAGGAACTATGCAATAGTAGAAAAGAATGTGTTTACCCTTGTGCTTGCTCTAAAGCACTTTAAGGGGTATGTTCAAGGCAATCCTGGTCCTAATAGGGTGTTCATGGACCACAATCCATTCTCATTCCTTCACAGCAGGAGGAATAAGAAGCACAGATGGCAGGATTGGCATGTGCTGTTGCAAGACCATCAACTGGAGATTCATCAACTGCCAGAGAGCGAACACACCCTGGCTGACCACTTAAATTCAGATATGCGTCTCATAGCAAAAAAAAGTTCCGTCATTTTTATCTGGAAGTTTTTTTCTGAAGGGTGAGGTGGGAAGTGTGAGAGCCACATCTCTCGTAAACTTGTTTGTATTGAAAGAATTACATATTTGTTGTATGTCTTTATTGGAAAAAGAGAGTTTTCTTATATTCATTTTTACTTGTAAGATTATTTTAGTTGTAAGATGTTTATTTGTAATGGTTGTCCCCTTAAACTAACCTCTTCATCTTGTTCATATTGAATGTTGTGTATAATAATTTATTCTATAGGTATAATAATTAAATTATGAATGTCATACTTTCCCTAATCTTCGATCATAAGGCTAGATGCAGCCGTGGTCGGTCATTTCCTCTCCTTATACAAATGTTCACCCCATTTTTAATCCACAGCTGTCCCACTAAGACGTGTGGCGTCAACAACAAAGTTTCCAGGAGAGGCCCGTATGGAGCGTAACACTTGGCGCCAAAATGTGTGCGCCAATGCTTGACCCACGTGACCCAGCTAGGAGAGCTTTGAGGTGGTCATCACCGATAACCCAGCTCGGTAACGAGGAACATGTGCCGGGTGCCCAGAGGTCGACCAAGCCTGAAACTAAGTAGCCTCACAATGGGGGATAGGAGCTGTGACAAAAGCAAGGGAGGAAAGACTTCGCTTAGGTTTGGTGAGAGGAGATAAAGGGGGCTTAGGTCAAAGTAGAGCAGTGGGCCCCTGGAAGATCAGTTATCACGAATTACTTGTCTAAGGATGCCCGCCACGTGGGATTTGATTATTTGTGAAGTTTTTTTGTTTTTGTTTTGTATTGTACTATTTTCTTATTTTTTTTATACAGTTAGGGTTGGAGAAGATATGTTGCCCTCAACAAGAATACGCCACTCTCGGGGAAACATAACGCTTAAGAACGTTACTGTATTCCCCATTTTCGGTTGCATAAGTATATTTTGGGTCCAGATTAATTTTTAGGAAGATCAATTTCTATTTTATTTTCTGTTTCCGTTGTGGGCTAATTTGTGAGAATGAAACGTGTAGCGCAACCTCATATCATTTTGTTTTGTTATTTTCTTTCCATTCTGACATATTCATAATATATATATATATATATATATATATATATATATATA
>NC_090733.1:10803576-10811076 GCF_036898095.1 Palaemon carinicauda | reverse complement strand
ATAAAATAAGTAATGAAAGGTTAAATTTAAAAACAGAACAAAATTTAACACTTTAATAAGGAAATAGTTTACATAATTACTTTAATCCCTTCCTTACCGAAATATACCAGAAAACACTCAAACAATCCTGCACCGCACAAATAACAAAATCAATAACCTTAATATACTAAATTTTAAACATAAATCACATTACCAATTTCACCAAGGTTCACTCAAAATTTATATAAAAGAACATTAATACATTACAAAAACTGAAGAATAAGAAGACAGCTACTCCAATAGGACACTTATTACAGTAGAGGACCAGGTGAGACTAACTATGCATGAAATAAGTGGTCCCAAGAAAACTTAAAGAAGGCGGGGAAAAAAGAATGCACTCTGAAAACGGGATAACTTAAGATACAGCCAAGGATCCTAAAAACAGGTACAGGAATGAACTGTACATTCCCACAACAAATGAAAATTAGAACTATATACAAAATTAAGATGCCAATCTGGCAGATGGGTGACACCTCCCCCTTAGAAGACGAGCCCAACAGAGTGGCTCGTAGAAAAAGTGGCCAATGAGGCGAAGACGGACGATACTGTACACTGGTGAAGGAGGTATCATGTTAAGGAGGCAGTCGGGATAAGGCATCTGCCCTGATGTTCTCAGTTCCTCTGATGTGGTGGATCTGCAGAGGGAACTTCTGCAGATAGATGGACCAGCGTAGTAGTCGTTGGTTGTGGGACTTCCTTTTGTCGAGGAAGGTCAAGGGGTTGTGGTCGGTGAAGACTAGTACCTCAGCAGCACCTAGTAAGTAGCATTCATTTTTTTTTCAGGGCAAGTACCAAACTAAGTGCTTCCTTCTCAATGGGGCTGTAGGACTTTTGGTGATGCTTGAACTTAGTCGAGGTGTAGCTGACTGGGTGAAGTATTCCATCTGACTCTTGGAGTAGCACCCCTCCAGCTCCCGCATCGCTAGCATCTATTTGAAGGATAAAAGGCTTTTTAAAATCGGGGGATTTAAGAACAGGGTTGTTTATCAGAAACAGCTTTAAGGCTTCAAAAGAAGATTGACATTCTTCAGTCCAACTGAATTTAACTTTGGGACTGGTAAGGGATGTTAGAGGGGCAGCAACTGAAGAGAAGTTCTTACAGAATCTCCTGTAGTATGAGGCTAACCGTAATAATCTTTGTAAGGACTTTCTGGTGGTCGGAACAGGGTACTTTAGAACAGCTTCTACATTGGCAGTTTTTGGTCTAACATTACCATCCCCAACAATGTGGCCTAAGTAGGTATCAGTAGCTTTACAAAAGACAGATTTTTTTTAGGATTTATGGTTAATCCAGCCTCTTTTAACCTACGGAACAAATACTTTAGCCTATTCCCATATTCTTCCCAAGTCTGTCCAGTGACTACTATATCATCAAGGTAACAATAAACACCTTCCAAATCTTGGATGATGAGGTTTACAAGGCGCTGAAAGGTAGATGGGGCGTTGGTAAGGCCAAAAGGCATGACCTCGTACTGAAAGAGTCCAAAGGGTATAATGAAAGCAGATATTAACTTAGCTTTTTCAGTTAATCCTACCTAATAATAGCCCTTTAAGAGGTCTATTTTCGTAACAAACGTGGCTTGTCCTACTGAATCTATTAAATCATCAATGAGTGGAAAAGGGTAGGAATCTTTAATGGTGACATTCTTAATCTTTCTATAGTCTGCACAAAATCTGTAGCTACCGTCCTTTTTTTGGAACTAGGATGCAAGGTGAAGCCCATGGTGATTTACTCGGTCTTGCTAGACCATGCCGGAGAAGATATTCGACTTCCTCCTTCATTTTGCTCTTCTTCTCAGGACCCACACGATAGGACTGCTGATGAATGGGTGCTGTACCAGGAACCAGCTTGATGTCATGTAGCAGCAAATAATTTTTCCTGGGAAAATCATTAAAGAGAGTTGAATGGCTAGAGATTACATTCTTTAAGTCTAGCGACTGCCAAGGAGAGAGGTGGTTCAGGAATAGATCCAGGTTATATAGAACCTCAGTATTGGTTTGTGGCATGGAGGAAGCAATAAGGTCTTCCAATGAATTGTCCTCTCCTGGTGTCTCTACCTTAAAATTAAGATTAACAACCATCTCACTGGAACCATTTCCAGTTTCCCTAGAGTGATAAGCCTTGAGTAAATTAACATGAATGATCTGAGTGGGTTTTCTACGATCTGGAGTTCTGATAATGTAGGTATTATTGTTAACATTTTTTTATGATGGGATAGGGCCCACAAAACTTAGCTTTAAGAGGGGAACCAGGGACAGGGAGGTAGGCTAACACAAGGTAATTAGGTTTAAATTTTCTGACTTTACAAGCTTTGTCATAGTTTCTCTTCATTAAGATCTGTTGATCCCTTAATTTCTCTCCAGCAATTATCCTAACCTGCATTAATGTGCTTTTAAATGTATTCATATATTGTTGAATGGTTTGGTTAGACTCAGAAGGGGTGTTCAACCATTCCTCTTTAATTACTGAAAGAGGTCCTCTAACTGACCTCCCAAACAACATCTCGTAGGGTGAAAAACCAAGGGACTCATGGGGAACTTCCCTGATAACAAATAGAAGAAAATCAATGCCCTCATCCCACTCAAGTTGACTTTAAACACAAATTTCCTAAGCATACTCTTGAAAGTTTGGTGCCAACGCTCGAGGGCACCCTGTGACTCTGGGTGATAGGCAGCAGACAAAGTTTGTTTAATATTTAGTTCTTTAAGTACCTGGGCAAAAAGGTCACTGGTGAAATCTGAACCTCTATCACTTTGTATTTCTTTTGGGATACCGAAATTCGTGAAAACTTTCAGTAAAGAATTAGCAATGTTCTTAGCAGAAATGTTACGAAGAGGGATGGCAATAGGATATCGGGTCATAGGACATATTAAAGTGAGCAAGTATTGATTACCTTTCTTGGTTTTTGGTAAAGGACCAACGTTATCTATAATTATCTTACTAAAAGGTTCATCAGGGACTAGGATCGGCTGTAAAGGTGCCTTGAGTATTACCTGGTTAGGTTTTCCTGATATCTGACATACATGACAAGTGGGAACAAATTCTGCTGTATCCTTTCCATATTAGGCCAAAGTAAACAATTCAAAATCTTACAATAGGTCTTATGAATTCCTAAATGTCCTCCATAGGCATCATGAGCTATTTCCATTACAGAATTCCCAACAGAAAGAGGCAGCACAATTTGTCGCTTTTCGCTCCATGTGTCTTCACTAGATCTCTTAGGGGAACGGTAAAACCTCATTAACAAATCAGATTCAAAGTAAAAACATGGGGATTTGCTAATCTCACTTCTAGAAACTGCTTGGTCATGAAGCTTACTTAAAGTGTTATCGTGCTTCTGAGCTTTAATAAGGTTATCTCTACTCATAACATTTCGTGCTTCAAAATTTACAGAAGTGACTTTAGATTCATCCGAACTAGATTTCTGGCTACGAGTGACAACCCAGGAAGGATTTACAGAGCAATCAGGATCAGGTTCAATGTTTTCACCTACAGGTTTTTCCATTACAATGACGTTGGGAACTACCAAACGTCCTGCAAGGTCATTAGCCAATAATAAAGTTACACCTTTTACTGGAAATTCAATATCTCTTATGCCTATCAGCACATTACCCTTCTTTATAGGACAACCAAGATTAACATTAGCAAGGGGAACTTTAGATATTTGTGAAAGGTCTTTCACGAGAACATGTTCATTAGTTACGTTAGCTTCAATATTAGGGAGAGCATTTCTCAATAGTAAACTTTGCGAAGCACCTGTGTCCCGAAGTATCCTGACTTTATATTTATCCCCATCAGAGTTCAAAGTTACAGTTCCATCAAAAGTAAAATCATCAAATAGATTTACAGGCTTTTCAGAATGGATATGGGAGACAGGCTTAATCTGACCATCCGTTTTACCTTTAAAGTTAAGAAAAGGGTTAAATGGGTTCCGAAAAGGCAAAGAAGTTTTACATTTAGGATCTGGACAGTTTTTAATTGTGTGACCGTCTTTCTTACAATAACTACAACGAACATTAGACGCTTTTGCCATATCAGTCAGAGTTTCAGAGTTTTTAGCTGGAAATGGTTTTACATTCTGGTCGGTTCTCTTACTGTTGCCAAATTTATGTATTAAAGAGTAAGTGTCTGCTAGAGAAGCTGCCTTTAACAAGTCTTTTTCTTCCCTATCCTCTAAATACATCATAATGTTCAAAGGAAGCTTTCGTTTAAACTCTTCAAGTGCAATCAAATTTTCTAATTCAGCAAAAGTATTTACTGCAGCAGATTTTACCCATTTCCTCAACTCCCTTAATTTTTCTGAAGCGAATTCTACATAGGTTTGAATTGTGAACTTAGTTTTGTTACGAAAGGTCTGACGATATCCCTCGACAGAGATTGAAAACGCATCCAAGATTGCTTGTTTAACATTCTGGTAATCTGTAGTATTTTCGAGATGTCTACAAACTTTCGCAGCTTTCCCAGTTAATTTCGGCCTTAATAGCCAAACCCACTGATCGCATGGCCAATCCAAATGTAAGGTAGTCTCTTCAAAAGTCTTAAAATAATGTTCAGGGTCATAATCTGTGAATGTGGGAACCAACTTAATGTTTTTTGCTAAATCAAAGGCTTTCTCCTGAGCTTCCAAAACCGAAATTTCATGTTCCTTATACTCTCTAAGAAGCTTTGCTTTTTCCTGTTCAAATTTAAGTGCTAACGAAGATTCCTAGTCCATTTTTCTTTCTCTCTTTCTAAAGATAACTAAATTTTGGCTTTCTCTAGCTCGAATTCTAATTTAAGTTTCGACATTTGTCTCTCTGACTCTAACCGTTTCTCTTCGGCTTGTTTCTCCAACAATGCAAATTGTCTCTCCGATTCTAATTTCTGTGCCGCAAGTTTCTCGTGTTCAAGGGAAATGCGCTCGTATTCTAACTGCTCCTTGTGGGCTAGTACTGCTGGTTCACGAGTTATATACTGTCTAGCCTCATTGCCTAGTTCACCCACATGCATATAATGCTCAAGAATCAAGTTGCGAATTTCATTCTTCCGCATACTACTCCTAGTTGCAATTGACAAATGACTAGCTAACTCGAGAAGCTCTAGTTTCTTAGCATTTGGCATAATAGGTAACTCAGCAGAGGGATCCGCAAGAAACTCCTGAACTTTAAATTGAGCCATGGCTAAAGTTTAAAGAAAACTTCCTTTAGTAAACAATTGAATTACTGTTTTACAATTAAGATAGACTAACACGTTCCTGCTGCCATTCAAGTAAATGCATTACAAACCACAATACAAAATTATCATGTTAGCGATTTTATAGTTTCCCGACAAAATTAAACAAACATTACAAGTAATAAGATTATTTTAGAGTTTTAAGGGAAAAGGGACAGTCCCAATTCGAAAGCAAAAAGTAATAAAGAACACGAGGGAGTGAAAGAAAGTTTTACATTCCCGATTCAAGCTGATATGGAGGAACTAAGGAAATAACCCGTTGGTCCTAAACAAGCGTTATTTACTCCAAACAACTTGAATGACAACTTACAAACTTGAACGTCTGCGCAGAGAAAAAATAAAGTAAATAAAAGGTTTAAACGATTCCTCACCTATCGTCTAAACTACGCGATCCTGGTATCGTCCAACCCAAAGGAAATGACTGCACAAGTCATAGTTGTAATTATATAAGGACAAAATATGGATAAGAGCTTCCGGATAGCTCTCGTGAGTCGCGAGGAGTCATCGACTCGGTGAGGGCGAAAATGAAAAAATATACTACTGCGTTAACATTACCCAAAAGAGAGAACCGTCTATAACCAATGATACGAAAAATGGTTTCACAGCCCGCACATATATCATTAACCCTAATAACAGATATTCAGAATGTTTACAATAAATCTTGAGTGAAACTAAAAATATTGAACTATTTGCGGTGACAATTGTCTATCTGAATGAATCCTCAATACGGTAAAAGAGATATATCCCGGTCAGGCCCCCAATTTATGTGACGGCTTAATGGCCAAGGTTCAGAGAATAAGTTCCATAGGTCACATAAAATAAGTAATGAAAGGTTTAATTTAAAAACAGAACAAAATTTAACACTTTAATAATGAAATAGTTTACATAATTACGTTAATCCCTTCCTTACCGAAATAAACCAGAAAACACTCAAACAATCCTGCACCGCACAAATAACAAAATCAATAAATAACCTTAATATACTAAATTTTAAGCATAAATCACATTACCAATTTCACCAAGGTTCACTCAAAATTTATATAAAAGAACATTAATACATTACAAAAACTGAAGAATAAGAAGACAGCTACTCCAATAGGACACTTATTACAGTAGAGGACCAGGTGAGACTAACTATGCATGAAATAAGTGGTCCCAAGAAAACTTAAAGAAGGCGGGGAAAAAAGAAAGCACTCTGAAATCGGGATAACTAAAGATACAGCCAAGGATCTTAAAAACAGGTACAGGAATGAACTGTACATTTCCACAACAAATGAAAATTAGAACTATATACAAAATTAAGATGCCAATCTGGCTGATGGGTGACAATATATATATATATATATATATATATATATATATATATATATATATATATATATATATATATATATATATATATATATATATATATGTGTGTGTATGTATATATATATATGTGTGTATATATATATATATATATATATATATATATATATATATATATATATATATATATATATATATATATATATATATATATATATACATATATATATATATATATATATATATATATATATATATATATATATATATATATATATATACACACATGCATATATATATGTATATAAATTATATAATAAATTTTGCACACATAGACGTGTTTTTCATCTTCAAATAAACCATGTATTTTTGATAAATTAATGTCTGGATTCTCTTAATGACCTTGGGATCAGAGCCCCAGGTGAAATTACACAAAAGACAACATCTTGTGACTGGCCGGGAATCGATCCCTGGTCCAGGAAACTAATATTTACTGCGACTTACAACTTGGCCACGAAGAAAGATGAAAGTCTACGACAATTTTTTTGTTCTTATACCTGTTAAATTTATTCATTTTTTTTTGTACTTAGAAATGAAATCAACCCATCATTAACATCGTAGCTAATTGGTATGTTTGTGACTTGGAATTCGATTATTGATAAATTTTCCATATTTAGACTTGTTTTTTTTTTTTTTACATTAATGTGTGTATTCTTTTAATGACCTCAGGATCAGAGCCCCAGCCGAAATTAAACAATGACATCAGCTTCTGACCGGCCAAGAGTCGAACCCTGGTCAAGGAAACTTGTAAGTACAGTGACTTGCACTTGGTCACGAGGAAAGATAAAAGTCAATGACAAATCTCGATTTCACTTTTTATTTTCTGTACCCACAATTGTAATCAACCTATCTTCACCATCATAGCAAATTGGTATGTTTGT
>NC_090733.1:10768576-10793576 GCF_036898095.1 Palaemon carinicauda | reverse complement strand
AGGGTTATAGCTTAGTAATTAATATATATATATATATATATATATATATATATATATATATATATATATATATATATATATATATATATATATATATATATGTATATATATATATATATATATATATATATATATATATATATATATATATATATATGTATATATATATATATATATATATATATATATATATATATATATATATATATATATATATATATATATATATATATACATATACAGTATATATAAATATATATATATATATATATATATATATATATATATATATATATATATATATATATGTATATATACATATATATATATATATATATATATATATATATATATATATATATATATATATATATATATATATATATATACTGTATATGTATATATATATATATATATATATATATATATATATATATATATATATATATATATATATATATATATATATATATATAGATACACACACACACACACACATATATATATATATATATATATATATATATATATATATATATATATATATATATATATATATATATATATATATATATATATATATATGTATGTAAACTACCAAATGTCAAGTAATTAGTCAAATCCTGAGGAAAGCTGTGATATCTCCCCATGACAGAGGTTCCCGTAAAGGGAATGGCATGAGAAGGCAGCAACATATATCTTTGAATATGTTCCAGAACAAATAATTGGGTACTAGAAACCGTAGGACGTGATAAGACGGTTGAAAGCCACCAGAATACGTTTACTTAAAGATAAGTTGGAAAATCAAAGTCTTGTTATATCAAGCGCAAGAAGGATTGAGACATTGGAATAAAAAGGGGCAAAATGAAGGTAAGATTCAAATTCTTTTTATTTTAGTTTACGAAACCCTAGTTCATACTGTTGACTTTTAGAAAAAATGCATATTTGTTTGATTATCGGAATAAAAAATTAGGAATATTTATAGATCAATATTAAATGCTATTCTGTAAAATGTGATTATGATGAGTTTTACCTGATTATAATATGATTATAATATAATGTCATTATTCTATAAAGCATTAACGGTAAAAGACAGCACACAAATAACAGGATCTATTTTACTCATTCGATTATTTTGTAAGAATAGCAAGTTGTGGGGTACCTTTCTTGATACTTTACTTCGACCTCACGATAAAAGAGAACTAAAATGCATGGAGCAAATCACACTTTGTATCCATCACTTATCTAAGAGGAGAAAAATACTTCCATTGCTCGATGGTGATACATGATAAGAAGTAATTTGGTTTGTGAAAGCATATATATATATATATATATATATATATATATATATATATATATATATATATATATATATATATATATATATATATATATATATATATATATATATATATATATATATATATATATATATATATGTAATGAAAGTACAGTAATACTTGGTGATAATTTCCAAGCTTTATTCAACACAATAGCAAAATACCATATCTGTAACAAAGAAAGGCAACAATGAATACAGTATCAACATAAATGCACATGTTAACACAAACACATAACTTATGAAAATCATGATATAAAACATTAACATAGGAAGAACAAAACAATAAACAAAACAATATGAATACTCAAACATTGACAGTAAGAAACAGCTAAGACTAACTGATATTATCACATTCTCCCCTCCTAGAAAATTCAACTTTAATCAAAACAAATGTATTGGTTTAATCCCATCCATAGCGATCAGGCAGCCTTGACACACGAGTGGACCTTCTTATCTCAGTGGGCTCACTGGATTCATGACAATCACGGTTATCATGAGTTTGTGTATCCTGCACTTCAGTTGTATCTGAGGACTCCGTCTCTCCTGATGGTTCAATATGGTGTACAGGAGACGTTGCACCTGCAGGACTTGGGGCTAAGTCACGGGTAGACACAGTTGATTCTCTACCATCTGGATATTTGACATTTGCATACATTGAGTTTGCATCCATGAGTTGAACCTCTTCAGTTAACGGTTCATGTTTGCTAGACCTAACATGCCGTCGCAATAGTACAGGTCCAGGAGTCAAAAGCCATGACGGTAATGTACTTCCAAGACTAGAGCGTCGCTGAAACCTGAAAAAACGTTCATGAGGTGTCTCATTAGTTGCTGTACATAAGAGCGACCTAACTGAGTGCAAAACCTCAGGAAGTACTATCTCCCAGTGTTGTGTCTTCAAGCCACGACTTTCGAGTACTAAACAAATAGATTTCCAAATAATACCATTATATCTCTCAACCTGGCCGTTGCCCATCGGATGATAAGGTGTCGTTCTGCTGGTTGCAACCCCCTTCTGAGAAAGGTACAGTTTCAGTTCTTGGGACATGAAAGAAGCACCTTGATCTGAATGAATGAAACTAGGCATTCCACAAAGGATAAAGATAGATTCAAGACATTTGATCACTGTTTTCGAATGCATGTTTGGACAGGGAAACACAAAGGGGAAACGTGAATACTCGTCAACAACCGTAAGAATGTACTTATTACCCGTGGTAGAGGGCAGAGGCCCCTTGAAATCATGCTAAGACGTTCCATTGGCTGGGTGGCCTTTATGAGCACTCCTTTTCCTGGACGATGGAATTTTGGTTTTTGTTGGGCACAAATTCTACAAGAAGCACACACTCTTTTCACGTCATCTGTTGAAAATGGGAGGTTTTTGGATTGCACAAAGTGCAAAAGGCGAGTGACGCCAGGATGGCAGAGGTTCTCATGAATGTCAGTGAGACTTGACATTGAGGAAATAGAACAACAATAGGCACGAGTCAGGGTGTCCGGTGCAATATTCTGTTTCCCTGGACGATACTGTATAGTATAGCTGTAGGATGCTAGCTCCAACCTCCACTTTTGTATCTTGTTGTTCTTTATTTTAGTTCGCTTCCTGCTGTCTAACATGAACATCACCGATCTTTGATCAGTAATCAGAGTAAAATGTCGTCTCGCTAAGAAATGGCTCCACTTGCGAACCGCTTCAATAATAGCTGTGGCCTCTTTTTCCACTGCTGGATAATGCAACTCGCTACTCTGGAGCGTTCTCGACATAAAAGCTACTGGGCGGCCACCCTGATTCAAGACTGCGGAGACAGCAACTTCCGAAGCATCACACTCTACAACAAAAGGAAGACTCTCATCCACAGCCCGCAGTGAAACATCCATAAGTTGTTTTTTAAAGAATTGAAAGCAGCTAGTGCTGGCTCGCTCAGTGGAAAAGTTTTTATGTTCACTAAGGGATGTATCGTGTCAGAAAAACCAGGGATCCATTTGGCATAATAGGCAAACAATCCTTGATCTCTTCGCAGAGAGCCCATATTTGTGGGAGGCGGTAATTCTTGAAGGGGACGTAATCTGTCTGGGTCAGGCTTTATAGCATTATTCCCGACACAATACCCTAGAACATTGATTGTAGGAACAGAAATAACCGATTTCCCTTCATTGAGGGTAAGGTTCCGTTTCTGAACCACCTCCAAGAAGTTTTGAACGTTTTCATCATGTTCAGCCTGAGATGCTCCACCTACAGTGATATTGTCAAGGTATGGAAAAGTATCTTTGAGCTTCTCATCCTCAACTAGTTTGTCCATAGCTCTTTGGAATGTAGCTACACCATTCGTCACACCAAATGGAATCCTACAAAATTGAAACAATTTCCCTGCACCTTCAAAAGCAGTGTACTTCCTCTCACTCTCTTTAATGCTGATTTGGTGATATGCACTCTTCAAGTCAAATGTGGAAAACACCTTATATTTAGCAAGGTCATGTACCATATCCTCTATCCTTGGGAGGGGATAAGCATCTAGTTCTGTGTATTGGTTAATGGTCTGTGAATAATCAATACAAAGTCTCTTTTTATGCCTGCCAAGTGGATCTTTGACTACTACAACCTGTGCCCTCCAAGGGGATATACTTGGTTCGATGATACCTTCAGATAGTAAATGTGAAATTTGGTCTTTTACAAACAGCTGGTCATCTTGACTATAGCGTCTGGATTTGACTGCAATGGGTTTACACTGTCGAGGTAAGTTCGGAAACAATGACGGTTCATCTATGTCAGCTGTCGCTAGTAAACAAACAGGTTTGGCGCCAGTTATCTTCAAACTTGGTCTTTTCCCTTCATATTGAAAACTCACGCTCTGGTGTTGCTTTTGGAAATCATAACCCAAAATGACATCACAACACAAATCCTTCAGGACCCCTAGCTGTATACAGGGATATCTCTGATCAAGGTGAACCAAGTCTGCTATGACAAATCCAGAGGAACTAGCATTGAACGATTTTGATGCCATTGAGACCGCTGAGCTTGAAGGGACTACTGTCAGGTTTAGTCTCTGCGCTACTTCCTCACGTATAAAACTATCTGAGCTACAAGAATCGACTAGTGCCTTCAATGAGTGGCCATTTACAGTGATGTTTGTAGCTGCATGTGAAAGATTATTTGGATAAGTGGCAGTTATTGCAAGTAAAGTGGGATTATACAATGTAGCAGTGGTACTACCTGAAATTTTCGATTTACAGACTTTTGCAAAATGGCCTGTTTTACCGCATTTGTTGCATGTGGCATTACGTGCGGGACAACTCACTCTACCTGTACTGTGAAGTGCATTACCACAAAAATAACATTTTCTCTTTGATAAGTAGGCAGCGGCAACAGCTGAACCTCCCGGTGAACTTCCTTCAGCTCCCTCTTGCGTTGGATGTTGCTGCTGGTCACCGGTTGGCTGCGCCTGCCACTCTGGAACTAAAGCAACAGTATGAGGAACAGGTGGCGATGCATATGCGTCGGCACTGCGCTGGGCAAGATCCAACGTACGAGCTTGACTGTGTGCTGTTTCCAGATTCAGTGACTTATTCTCTAGTAACGGCTGACGAATAAATACTGAGGCAATACCATTGATAAATGCATCACGTACTAGCTCTTGCCGATATTGTTCTGCTGTGACTGGCTGGAAGTTGCAGTCTTTGCTAAGTTTATGTAACTCACGCAGAAGTTCGTCAATGGATTCTCCTGACTGCTGTCGTCACGTCGCTAAAACATGTCTAGCAAAAATCTCATTTGGCAACTTGACATAAACACTATCTAGTTTAGCGATTGCACTCTCAAAAGTACTACAGTCTTCGATCAGTTCATATACACTCGAGGACACACAATTCACTAATGCCCTCAACTTGTCTGGTGCAGCATCTCCACTTTCTTCTATGAAATTAGTGAATGTTCTATGCCAGTGCTTCCACTCTTTGGCTGCATTGGACGAGCTGGGATCCGTGTCCAGTCTGGACGGCTTCAGTAACTTAGCCATGATGAGTTTGTGTTCAATAAATTGTAATGAAAGTACAGTAATACTTGGTGATAATTTCCAAGCTTTATTCAACACATTAGCAAACTACCATATCTGTAACAAAGAAAGGCAACAATGAATACAGTATCAACATAAATGCACATGTTAACACAAACACATAACTTATGAAAATCATGATATAAAACATTAACATAGGAAGAACAAAACAATAAACAAAGCAATATGAATACTCAAACATTGACAGTAAGAAACAGCTAAGACCAACTGATATTATCACAATATATATATATATATATATATATATATATATATATATATATATATATATATATATATATATATATATATATATATATATATATATATATATATATATATATATGTATATATATATATATATATACTGTATATATATATATATATATATATATATATATATATATATATATATATATATATATATATATATATATATATATATATATATATATATATATATATATATATATATATATATATATATATATATACATTCAGATGAATGCAACTGACTTTATTTCAACAGATAACGAGTTTATTTACAAGACTACAAGGCTGTTCTGTGTAAGTGATGGAGTTGTTCGTCTTTGGAGGAAGAGATATAAGTATGACGTATATGTGTAATAATCATATATTACATGTTTAAAACACATGATGTAATAGGTCATTGTGAAGTAGAAGCTAGTGTGAGAAGTGCTGTAGTCAGATCATAGGAGGATGCGAATACCATATCTCAGCAATGTAACATTTTTATGAAGAATAAACACAAATACGAATCATGAGAAAGAGTTGTGTTGCCACCGGATGCAGGTGTCTTCCTATACTAATGTTTAGTTTACATTATGTGTTTAAATGCTGAGATAACTGACTATACGATATCTGTGATATCGATATTTTAGCCAGTTCTTATCAATACATCATATGGAATGGTCATCCGAACAAACCAGCTATACTCCTGTGATGGAGATGTTAACACTGTTGTTTTTAAAGAATAAACCATTTTAAAGTTAACTTAACTGACTTTACTTAAAGATGTAACATACCAACTAACATACTTAATGTGTGTTAACAACAGTAGCACACTAATATATGTAACATACGTAACACGGAAGGTTCTGTAAGATGCTATGCACAAGGCCTTGAAAAGTGGCCCAAGAAATACAGAAGCCAAAACAGGAGTAATTGAAGGTGTATGTAATGAAGAGGGTGATGATGGTGATCTCGGGGATGTTTTTTGGGTTAAGGGACACCTGTTGATACCCCTTCAGAGGTCGAGCATGGAGAAAACCTTCACTTGTGCAAGTAGGAGGTCACGTCGGTGAGGTTTCGAAGGGGGTATTGAGTCACGTCGGTGAGGTTTCGAAGGTGGTATTGATGCGATTCTGTCTGCATTGTCAGGCGGCTTCAATCGCCATACAGATGCTTAGAGCAATCTTTCTTCAGGACGATGTGTAAGGGTAACAACCATGGGCTTTTCTTCCAATAGGCAAACGTTTGTTTAGTGGCACCCAAATGATCCTGGTGCACAAACACTTGAATCTGGTGATATGGGGGTCGATTGGCAAAAATCTGGACGGAAGACTTCCAGAAACAACGTAAGGAGGTGGGTGTAGACAACTGTAAATGTGCTAATCTGGAAAGCGACGTTGGAGAGGGCGTGTTGAAGAGATGTCAACGAGTAAGAGTCTGCGTTGACTGACGGTCAGTGAGCAACATCAACTAGGTGGTGGAAATGGGAGAGGAGATCTGCACTGAGGATATGGCAATAGGGCATCAGTAATGAGCTTCTAATGATATTTTGCGCTTCCAAACAATAATGTGAGGGTCTTGTACTATTGGGTATGGATTACAGATCTGTTGGCAGCTACCAGGCTGACCACGGAAGGCTTAGATAAATTACATTGTTCCTTGGAGAGTAGCCTTGGCAGAAGAGATTAGCAAGCACCAATGTCCACCAAAAGCTTCCATTTCTTTTGGCCACTGACAACTATTCGCATATTTCTTAGCAACAGCTGCAATTTTAGAGTAGTAGTAACATAACTGCAGCTGATGGACATCAGTAAGTGGTTGTAGAAGTCGCTTGCTGGGGTGTGAGCGAGTGATGGTGTAAGTGGGTGGCGGGTGGCTTTGTCACCACTCCAGCATATCACGGGGCTTCGGTTGATGTTGAGTAGTTGTCCTCTTTGTCAGGAGTGGAGACGTTGATGTAGATCTTGAAGGGGGTGAAGTGGCTGTCTTTGGATATCAGGTTCTACATAGGCAAAATGTAGACATCGGGTATGGCAGTGTGTACAGATTCGGGTAGACGTCGTTCACAAATTAGGTTCACCTCCCAAAAAAAGCCGTCTGCGGCAGGTTACAGGCGAGTGATACTGGTCAATTCCCAGAGAGCGAGTGAAGCCTTTTGGTCACTAAACAGTTGTTGAAAGAGCGGAAAAAGCTTGGCCATATGGGTGGCTGGTGAGGGAGAGTATTGCTCTAGGAGGTATTTTTGGAGGGCATTATATGCTATTAGGGTATTCCCTTAGTGGCAAAGCCAATCTGAGATTTCCGGGAAAGTGTCCTCGAGTGAGTCATGCTCATAATGCGATACTGGACCTCAGCACACTGAAATTGAGTGAATGACTTGTTACTGGCATAGGACAGTAGTTTTATGGTATGGAATTTATAGAAGAGTCAGGGTCGGAGGTCGATATCATCAGACAGCAAAACACAGCAGTGAGAGGGAAGGTGGGAGAGAACTGGTCCTCCGGCACTCACCACTTATGCGAGTGGGCCATTAGGTTATAATAGAGGCAAAATGAATGCAACAGACTTTATTTCAATAGATAACTAGTTCATATACAAGAGGTTCCTGGCAAGGATCTAAGATTACTAGTTCATATAAAGACAAGCTTAAACAGGTTCTGTTAAAAATAAGGGAAGAGGTAGATATAAAACAAAGAAAATATCAGTACAGTGTCGAGCGTGCGTGAAACACGTGCGATACAATGGTGATGAAAACTGATTAAAACCCAGTCATGAATGGCAAAACCTCGTCTGGGTTCCCAGTCCTCAGCAGCAGTGGAACAACTTCCCAATGTGGCGGGCAGTTACATCCCATTGCCGGGGGTACTAAAAATCTTTGGACTAGAGCAGGCCACCTTTATAAACTGCACCTTTCTATATACAACGCCAGGACCCTGTTTATGGAGGAAGATCATTGTATGTTACTAGAATAACAGAAATAAATAAATTGGGCTATAATAGAATTGAGTGAAATTAAAAGACCTTCGAATCTTTTTTAGAGGGCCATATATATTTCTTCAGAAGACATAAAAAAAAAACAAAGAAAATGGAGCAAATTTTCTTACTAATAAAACTCTTTCAGGTATCATAAGAATTTTATTGCATTAATGATAGAATTACTGGATCAATTGAAGATTACTCAAACCCATGGACAAGCATCATCCTATAAAAAGGATGAAATAGAAGCTTTTTATGAAGATCTGGAGATATCTCTAACTTAACATTTAATTTATATTTGTTTTGTGTGATTTGAACGGTAAAGTAGGTCAAAAGAAGAGGAGAATCAGCATTATGTAAATTGGCAGTAGGTACTAGGAATGACAGAGGAGATATGCTTGTAGAGTTTGCCTAAAGAAATTCTTGAAATTATAAACACCTTTTTTTCATGGAGGATCAGAGAAAATAGACACGGGGAAGCATAGATGGAGAAATTATGAATGAATAGATTTTATTCTCAGCGAGAAAGTCAATTCACTTACTGGTGTAATAATGCTAAACAAGTTAAATTTAAGCGACCATAAAATTGCATGAATCAAAGTTTGTTTAGATCTAAGGAAAGAAAGAGAAGCTAATCATAAGAAAGATTGAAGGATTAATTAGAAGTTTTCTAGCATCCTGATTGTAAGAAAGAAAATAAACATCTTGTATTAAGAGAAAAATAAGATGAGTTTGTTTAGAGCAATATAAAATAGTTACTCCCACCTACTGTACATGATGGAATAGAAGAAAGTAAAGAAGAAATTAAGAGTAATTAGAAAAAGAATGCGTTAGAATCAGGTGTTCAAGGTCCTTAACACGATCAAGGAACACTACCAGAAAAGACGAAATACCTGATAAAGAAAAGATGGGAAATATTATACAACAGAAATGAATTTATATAACAAAAACTCTCTAAAACAATAAACAGACTAAAAACCCAAGACTTTCGTAAACGCCATTAGTAATGGTGACATTGATACATGGATTAGCAGTAAACAGGAAAATAGCGCTACTGAATGAGAAATCAAATATTGTACACAATATAGTGAAGGAGGATGATAATAGTATCAACAATATTGTCGCATCCTTTTTATCTTGTGTTAATACAACGACTTAACTATTTCTACGTAATAATCAGACGACTGTATTAATTATATAAGTCACAGGAGAAAAAAAGAACATATCTTATATTTGTAAGGCGTTACAAACTTTGAGAGAAAATATTCAGGTGAAGCCATTACGATATTCAAGATATGCAATTAGTAAGCTCAATTTTTTTTCTGAAATTAGCTTTTCTATGGTCGACTACATTCTCTTTTGTGTGTCTTGTCAAGTGCAAGACATTTATTTGACTGGCTGATGTGGGCTCCCATAATATTCTATATGTACAGACAAATATTGTTGAAAAGCGCTGAAGACTCACTCCAATTATAGATATAGATGAAACAACACTATGCTGGCGAAATACCCTTCGGACACTTCAATCATAAAAAGACCAGGATCCTTGCAGACGTAAATGGAAAATAAAGGGGATCAGTGAGGCTTTGTTTATTCCCGATCTTGTCTTTAAGGGATAAACCAGGTCGACCGACCTCAATGCTAATTTCTATAATTATATAACTTCCGTAATATCAGTTTTAGTCTGTGCTAGTGATGGTCAATTCCTTAAATCTCATGCCATTCTTTCAATGGTAAATTATCAAGGAAATCTGTTATTCTGCACCTTTACATAGCATTGTATTTCTTCTACGTTGGTCTTTCATTTGCACACTTCAAAGCTAACATGACTTAATTTGATCTGAAATAAACAACTAGTAAAATTGAAACATGATTGGGTCTTTCTTCTTATACACTTAGATCCACATGTATACAAAAACGTTCTAACACATATACACATGTAATAAATAATAACATATTTCTTTATACCCCAAGAATGCTATGGTATGAAGACCACAAAATACCATGCAGAAGTAAAAATCCTTAGTTTTCTCGAATAACATCAATGTATTATTCAGAGAAAACTGCAAGAAGATTTGGCAACAATAGAAAACGTTATGGAGTCTCACCATCTGATAATTGTAGAGGCCAGATTTATTTTTCAGAATCATTGTTGGACAGGTTGAACATTATGCATCTTTCATATGTAGTGTTATGGCAGGCTAAATTTCTTGACGATTATCCACAGACATGATGAAATAATCAGCAAGTTTGAACCTTGGCGTTTCGTCTCTTTGAAATCTATCATTGGAATATGAGCACAAGAGAATGGCAGCTAGGGAACATCAAGTCATAATAATCAAATTAACATCATAGTCTTCTATTTTTGTTGAGAGTGATAATAGAATCTAAATATGAAATTCGTTTACTTTGCTTGCAATCAATTTCCTAGCGTCATATGTACTCTAACATACTTATATTATTTATGCTATTTGATTAGTTTTTAATAGAATATGCTTATGATGATGATGATAAGGATTTACGGTAATATGAACATTAATATTGTTCTGGTTTTACATAACCTCAATGTTTGAATAAGGAAATGTGAACCATAAACATAAATACTCAAAGTCTTACGCAGAAATGTTTGATTAAGGATAATTTTGGGATTTTATGAATTGGGCCCAGGAGGTTGGCATTTTGACAAGGCAGGTCATTCAGTGCTCTGCAGCTGTGATATTAAGGAACATTCAAGAGGGTGGAGAGCAAGGTGGGTAAGGGAACCATGGGGGAGGTATAGAAGAATGCCTCCAAGTAATTACCGTGCACTGACGACAGTACTCCCTTACACAGCATTAATATTTGAAGAATTCAATATTTATCATAGCTTGAAAAGACGTTATGGGACTTACTCAAAACATCAGATCCCAGAATTAATGGCAAGTCAAGTCATCTTAAATGTAATCACTGAAACATGACAAGAAACGCTTATATATCTATCATAGCATTCCCCCCAATTTTGAGGAGTAGCTGACATAAAAAAGAACAAAAGGGGAATTTTCCTCTTTGTTCTTTTTTGCCCGACGAGGAACTCGACCGAGTTTGATTGGTATTGTTAGGGGGCCACAGCTAACCTTCCCCTCATCTTCCAATACATTGAAACTTCATATACTGACTCCACTACTGCCACTACCTCAAAGCAGTCACCATAAGGTGACCTGGGGTAGCACCAGGCCCTATCAGAATTGGGTCACAATACCTCGCCATTTACCTTTATTCCTAATACACTCTTTTGTCTCTCTCACATCTAACCTCCTGTCACCTACAGCTTTATTCACTCTAGCCATCCACCCAATCTTTGGAATTCCTCTTGCACTTCTCCCATAAATTCTTACATTCATTATCATCTTCTGCAGACAACCATTTTCCATCATCTCTACATGGCCATACCACCTCAAGACATTCATATCCACTCTAGTCACTAATTCATTCCTCTCACTAGTTATTACTCTTACTACTTCGATCATAGCCCAATGCAACTGATATACACTAACCATACTCAGACACTTCCTTTTGATCACATCAAACTTGTATCTCTCCGCCACTTTAATTCCCCACAACACCGATCCATACATCACAGTTGGTACAATTGCTTTCCCATAAAGAACTCTCATTATATTCGTGCCTAACCTGCTATTCTTTACCAGTCCCTTCACTGCCTTCAACTCTTTACAACACATACATTTGTTCCCCTCCACCATTTTCCGCAACAAAAAACCCAAGTACTTATACTGATATACTTCCTCAAGTAACTCCATTCAGCCAGATATTCAATTCAGCAAGCCCCCTCGCTTCTTGTGCAACTTATAACCTTAATATTACCCATATTTACTTGCAACTTCCTTCTCTCACATATCCTTCCAAACCCTGTTACTAATTGACACAGCTTCTCCTCAGAGTTTGCAACCAATACAATATCATCTGTAAAAAACAATCAGTTTTAATCCTCGACCAAACACTCGAGCCTATACCTCTTTTACAACTCCATCAACAAACAAATTGAATAACCACATTGACATCATACGTCCGTGTCTCAAACCCACTCTTACTGGAACCCAATCACTCACTTCATTCCCTATTGTGAAAAATGCTTAACTGAATCAACTCTTCACTGATTGCAACAACCTTCCACCAATTCCATATAAACTCATCATATTCCACATTGCATCCCTATCCACTCTATCATATGTTTTCCTTATTTCCATAAATGCAAAATACACATCCTTAACTTTTGATAAATAATTCTCTCATATCTCAACTATAAGAATCTTATCTATACATCCCCTACCTCTTCTAAAGACATCCAGCACCTCTAAGATTGCATCTTCCGTTTTATCGTTAATCCTAATGATTAACACTAACATACATATTTTCAAGACCACTCAATAGATTAATCACCATAGAATTACAACATTCACATTTCCTTAGACTTTGTAAAGTGAAACAATATATATGCACACCAAGTTCACTGGCACCATTGACAACGTTACCTTTAATATCTCAGCTCTCACACCATCCATACCAGGTGTTTTTCATGCTCTCTACACTTCTTCTCTTGTAATATCTCTCACTCCCATCTCCCATTACTGGCCCCTCAACAGCTGCAACAGCAATTATGTCTACCACCCTATTATGCTCAACATTCAGAAAACTTTCAAAATATTTAGCCTAACCTTTTCTTGCCTCATCTTCCAACAACCCTCCATTTTCATCTTTCGCTGTCTCTTCATTCCTCGATCCCCTCTTCCTTGCTCTCTCCACTTATTTCCAAAACTTTTTATTCTCTTCATAAGAAGAGCCTAATCTCTAATTCCACCCCCAGTAAACCGCCATCTTTACCTCAGCTACCTTACTTTTCAATTCCACATTTTCCCCTTTATATCTTTTATACTTCTCTATACTATTAGTATGCAGGAATTTATATAATGTCCTCTTTTTCTCTCCTACTTTCAGCTTCACTCCTTCATTCCACCAATCACTACTATTCCTCATGCTGCCTCCAACAATCCTCTTGCCACACACATCATCTGCAAATCTAACAGAATTTTGTTGTACTAACTTCCACATCCTGGTGACCATACCACTAAACTTGTGCACATTTTTCAATCTTCAAGTCCGCTTACCTATCACCAACTGAATGCATCAATGCTCGTTTTACCATTTTCAACTTGCCACTCTTAACCATGTGCACTTATTCATATCTTTCTTTGAAAAAGTATACCTACAACCAGCTGTTATTTAACAAAAACCTCTATTACCACTTATTTTTACCCTGTGCTCCATAATCTGGCATTTAAACCAACACAACTACATAATTTCTTATACTGTCCTTCTACACAGTTAACTGATTCCAGAAACTATTTCGCTCCACTTCACTTTTTCCACATCCCAGCGCGTACACACTAACAAAATCCCAACATTCACTACCCAAATTACCCCTTACCCACTTAAACCTAGAATCCTAGATGACATCTTCCATTCAACCACTTAATCATACATTTACTTAACATTACAGTCACACCTTCTCGCGCTCTTCCTCTTTCATTCCAAAATTCCTCCCTTTTACCTATGTCTCACACAAGGCCAGTACATATATCTTCCTATTATCATTATTATTATTATTATTATTATTATTATTATTATTATTATTATTATTATTATTATTATTATTATTATTATTATTATTATTATTATTATTATTATTGATAGCTAAGCTACAACCCTAGTTAGGAAATTAGGTTGATGTAAGGTTAAATATATAAAGTTGCAGCGAATGTTTTTATTTTTACCAGGCTGACATGAGTCTTTTTATAGTTTATATATGACATATCTCTTTTGATGTTGTTAATAGTTTACATCTGACATATCTGGTTTGACGTTGTTACTGTTTTTAAATATTTATTGTTAATTTGATCTCATCATTTATTTATTTCCTTATTTCTTTTCCTCACTCTGCTATTTTTCCCTTTTGGAGCCCTTGGGCTTATAGCATCTTGCTTTTCCAACTAGGGTTGTAGCTTGGCTAGTAATAATAATAATAATAATAATAATAATAATAATAATAATAATAATAATGATAATAATAATAATAGTATGAGCTCCATGGAGAAAAAATAACCGCTTTATAAGCGGTAATGAACAACTAAAATAGAATATTTGAAGAACAATAACAACATTAAAACATATGGCCAACGTCACATCCTTTAGTTTTCATCGTATACATCCAAGCACATTCAAACACCCTTTAACTAGGATGTGGGGAGCACTAAATCTCCCCCCAACAACCTCCTTGCCCCAACTCCTTTTTCTTTCCTATGATGGTTCGAAGCAATGAAATAACAGGTGTGAGGTGGATCCCTATCCCCTGTTCCTTTTAGTCACCTCTCACGACACGCAAGGATGCGTATGCGATATTCTAGTTGTTGTTATAACCCCCAACCCCTCCCACATATGAAATACATTTAAATACAATTCTTGGCTCGTAAAGAGAAGAAAAGTAATTGTTTAGGCAATCTCAGGGATGAAGTAGATTATCTGTTTGTAATTTAGAATAACATGGGGCTCACATAAATCTAGATTATCATATTCAAGTCTCGCAATATGTTATAAATGGCGGAGCTTTCTTTTCGTGTAGTATTTTGGTATTCAAGTCTTACATCTTTTGTAAATCCCTCCCCCTCCCGATAGTCTGTATTTACCACAAGTAAAATGAGAGAGAGAGAGAGAGAGAGAGAGAGAGAGAGAGAGAGAGAGAGAGAGAGAGAGAGAGAGAGGAGAGAGAGAGAGAGACAGTGGTGGGTGATCAGTGTTTATTATACACAAGCTTCATAACAAGAGGTCTGGCAACCTTTTATGCTATTCATGAATATTCTCCATAAAGATACGTTCTTGATTAATAATAATAATAATAATAATAATAATAATAATAATAATAATAATAATAATAATAATAATAATAATAATAATAATGATAATAATAATTCAGAATTGAAGTATCAGATATTATAGGACTTTTATAAGGTAATGTATATATACATTTATAATTGTTTTAAACTGTTCCACCATAAGCGCAAAGAAGCGTTCAGAATATGATTTTGAATAATGCTAACTTTGGTGTCTACTTACATAATTTAAGAAACCATAAGAATATATCTTATAACCAAAAGAGATCTTTGAATCGAAGCGAATGGAAAGTTTTTTTTTGGGAAATCCCAACTAAAACGTTTCGATCATAAATCAATCCAATAATACTTTGAGCGGAATCCTTAACAAAATGATATGGCACTGAAGCCCAGGGACCTTTTATTATTATTATTATTATTATTATTATTATTATTATTATTATTATTATTATTTGCTAAGGTGCAATCTTAGTTACAAAAGAAAGGTGCTAAAAGCCCAAAGGGCTCCAGCAGAGAAAATAGCCCAGTGAGGAAAAGAATTGAGGGAAAAAAAACACTACAGAGAAGTCATTAATAATTGAAATAAAAGGAAACAGTAACAACATTGAGATAAATCTTCCATATATAAACTTTTAAAACTTCAAAAAACAAGAGGAAGAGATATAAGATAGAATAGTGTGCCGGAGTGTACCATCAACCAAGAGAGAAACATGTTACTAAGCAATTGCTAGTATAAAACAGAGTATAACAGATAGGACTTTACAATATTCGCTATAACATAACTAAAAAATTTAGTTCAAATTGATATACCGTGTAGTATACATTTTGATTTTTTTTTTAAAATATCAAAAGGTTTCAATCGTAAATTAACCTTTTTACATAGATCATGGACTCTTGATAGCCACTGCGTTAGTAAGAAAAAAAATCTCTATATGGTTATAAAATCCGTTTATGATCCTCATAAGGGTTTTTCATATTTTCGATGTCTACATAATTTTGGGACGTGAGTTCTTATACATTTTCTTTTGGTTTTGTTAATAGGTTAGATATTAATTACCTAGAAATTATGCAAATCTCTCTGAATAGTATATATTTTTTATGAGTAGTCACTTAGATTTAAATTCTATAAATTACATCTTGTAAGAAATATATGCGCAGTCACACACACATACAAATGTTGATCATATCATATTATAGTACAATAGTTTTAACCTAAATCAATGTTTAAACTAATTCTTCCGGGCGTTGAACAATAGTAATGCACATGATAATTTGATAAAATTGCTATGTTTTTGTAACTATGATATTATGAGTACACTGACTAAAATATGCTATGAAAATTAAGAACAATAAAATATTACGTCTATACGTAAATTTCAATACTTTTTTCATATCTTATAAATTAGGATTATTATTGAGGGGTATGATTTCTTCAGAGAGAGAGAGAGAGAGAGAGAGAGAGAGAGAGAGAGAGAGAGAGAGAGAGAGAGAGAGAGAGAGAGGAGAGAGAGAGAGAGAGAGGCTTTTATGTTTTAAAGTACTGATTAGAGAGAGAGAGAGAGAGAGAGAGAGAGAGAGAGAGAGAGAGAGAGAGAGAGAGAGAGAGGGGGGTGCTTTTATATTTTACATTATTGAGGAGAGAGAGAGAGAGAGAGAGAGAGAGAGAGAGAGAGAGAGAGAGAGAGAGAGAGAGAGAGAGAGAGAGAGATGTATAATCCTGTTTTGAATATCAATAAAAGCAAAAATTTATTGGTTTGATACCCTTATTATACGTTTTTTCATCATAGCAATGAAAAGTATTTAGTTGCTCCCTTTTGCGTGTCAAGAAAAAGGAAAATAGAATTAATGTCGATGGAATGCTGCGCAAACTTAAGCTTTCCCCCCCCCCAACTCATGGTGGCCTTGTGTTGTTGGGTTGGACTTGGTCTGAATTAGCCCTGAGCGAGACGAGGTTGAAAGTAGACCTGTATAGACACTGCCAGAGCCTGCCCCTATACGTTAGAATTATCCCTACCTTAAATAATTCACCTTCATCCTTTCACGGTATTTGTTATGGAGCTCTGCAAGGATAGAATGAGAGCAGATTGCCTTGATGCTATCGAATGAAATAAAAGCATTAGAAAAATACTCGTCATCCATGAATTAAAAAAAAAAAACATGTTTTATTCACATGTCAGGAATAAAACGTTACATGCACTTACACACGCGCCCACGCACATAAAACGGAATTATATATATATATATATATATATATATATATATATATATATATATATATATATATATATATATATATATATATATATATATATATATATATATATATATATATATATATATTTACAATTATAAGGAAGACATTTATTGCCAATTAAATTTTATTATTTATTTAACTTTTGAGTGTAGTATGTAGGATACGTCTGGAGAAGTAGCACTTGTATGGATATGGTTATGTAAATAGATTATTATCCTATTTTCGTCATACTCATTATTCTTTCAGAAATTCATTGTCTTCTATGAACATTTTTCTGATTTTTAATTTGAACACGTCTGACTTGAAACATTTTGAGCCAGTTAGCAAAAAAAAAAAAAAAAAAAAAAAAAATGACTTTACAACAAATCACTCCAAGTGTAAACTATTTAATTTTATATCAAGATTGAACAATAGCAACAACAATAAGAATTTCGGAAAAAAATATCCTTATCCTTCACTAAATCAGTCCTCATAATTTTGAATATATGAAAAAGCTAATTTAAAGTTAAATGTAGCTCATGTCAGAAGATAGACCGGTTACTGCAGCTATATTTGAATAACTTCTCTTATTCCTTTACATATAATAAAGACTTCATGGCACAGATAGCATGAGCAGATATCGCTTGTATTGTCCATCACGAATATAAGAAAGTCGAGGACAAATGCGTTGTTGTGGCTGGATATAAAATCCTATTTTGGCTTAGAATAACAACCGTGATTTAAAGCTGTTATTGGTAATCCGGGAATACACGGTACAACAAATGTTTCTTTCCTTCAGCCGCCAATCTTTTAATTTCGATTTTTGCATGTTTTCTTTGACCAATAACTTTTCTTTTAGGTGGAAGGTCAATCGTGATTTTTTTTCTTTTTCTGTCGAGCCAAATACTTATTTTCCATCTCTTGTCTTGTTTTCCTCTGGAAAGTGCATTACGAGAGAGAGAGAGAGAGAGAGAGAGAGAGAGAGAGAGAGGAGAGAGAGAGAGGAGAGAGAGAGAGAAGGGGGAGGTAGCTGGTATACGTCTATCATAAAACAAAAATATACTGATTTCTTTCAATAGAATGTTATATTCTTAATCACCCATTCTCCTGTGATAAATTCCAGTATAGTTGTAGAATTGTTAAAGAAAATAAAACACATTCCTGGAGAGATAATTTAAGATTTCAGAAGCAAATGAAGTTACGTTTGAGTATTTTTTTTTCTTTTAATACAAAGCTATTGAATATTTTTTGAAAAGCCATCCCAAAAAAATTATCTAGCTTCTTGAATAAATTCCTGTTGTCTATGAATCCATTTTATTATTGCCCATATTCTTAACCCTCTAATGATAGCGCCAGAGAGGCAATCTATTTTTGAGAGGTGTCTTCAACATACGGTCCATATGAGACAGGTGCTGAGCTCTCGATTAGGATTTTTTATCGGATCATACCAATTAGGAAAGAAGGACGCTCCCATCTTTAAGTCTTGTAATGGAGGATCTCATCTGCATATAGATAGGACGCAGATTAAAGGGAAGACATTGCCAAAGTTTGTTTCAGGTATATACAAAAGATTACACTATGCCTCGCATTGATTGCTTTTGTAAAATCTTCCTTAAATCAAGGGAAATAGAAAAAAAAAATATAACTATACATGCCATTAGGTAATTAATCTTCATGTTTATTACTTTGCCTATGTAAACAATTAGAATTACTAACAGAAACCTGGACAAGTACATTTAAAATCAGAAAAGGAAAATACAAATTTTGACAGACACACAGAAACAGAAGTCCTAAACTTCTTAAAAGGAAATGGGGAACGAATAATCCCCTATCAAAACCCAGATCTGCAGAGACTGGACGAGGACAACTAGATAACAGCAGACATTAAAATGCACAAGATAATGAAAGCAATTAAACCATTTGAACACAAAGCACCAGGTAAAAGTGGCATAAATAAGTTGATGCCATCAAACTAACAATGGTGCTATGGAGATGACTCAAACAAATATTAAACCTAACACTCAATTGAATTTTCCCAAAATCAAACAAAGAAGTAATTGTCACACTTCGCCCTAAACCAGAGAAAGACCCAAAACTGTCAGCAAACAGAAGTACCGGGAAAGATATTTGAAAAAAAAAAAAAAATCATTAATGCAAGATTAGGGAGATTCCTAAAAAATACCAACCAACTCTACAAACACCAACACGGATTCAGAGGAGGAAGAAGCACTGAAACTTCCCTTATAAAGATTTACGAAGCCATCGACAAGAACTAGCTGAATAAAAAACACCAGTGCAATGTTTTCTGCAAAGATATCTCAGAGGCATTTGACAAAGTATGGCATGCCGGCCTCTAATATGAAATACTTCCATTAGAACTACCAACAATACTGGAAAATCTCCTCTTAAGCTACATAAAAGAGAGAACTGTCAGAATAAGTATCAGGAATGGGAAACAGGGATAAACAATAAATTTAAAAAGTGGGGTACCACACCGGGACATACTATCGCCAACATTGTCTATAATCAACACAGCAGATATGCCAACCACCTCCGAATATGCCATGAATTATGCCAATGCAGATGACATAACACAAATAATAATGCATCCTACAAATTCAAAAATATTTCAGAAAATAAAGACAGAAAGAGACATCAAAAGAATAAATGATTCCGAAAACAAGTGGAAAAAAAGAGCAACAAATTTCAACTCTTATCAGTATCAAAAAGTAAACCAGCACCAATACCAGTAAACCAAAAAATATTCCATTTAACAACGAAGTTAAAATCCTTGGTCTCTCTATCAAAAGGAAATGCATAAACTGCCATATCAAACGGAAAACTCTAACTGGCAAAACACGCAAAAGGAGCATTAAAATGTTTCAAACTACTGGATAAGAACATAATAAACATCTACAAAAGCCTGTTCAGACCTCTATACAAATATCCAATAGCACCAGCCTGTACAATGGCTCAAACAAAAATGAAAACCCTACAAAAATTCCAAAATGGAAACATAAGAAACATACATGACCTAAACCATAATAACAATAACAATAATAATAACACAAATGAAAACAACGAAAAACTCCTAAACATACACAATCTTGAACCAGTAAACATCAGATGCCACAGAATAGCCACACAAGCCTGGGAAAAAAAAAAAAAAAAAATTACCCCAAACTTGCAACAAGTGAGCAAACAACAGACACACAAAAAGAGCATTCTTGGTGGAAAAGGATAGCTCCTCACATAGCTCAGGATAAAAAAAATCGGGAGTATTGAAATAAACCAATAAAAGAAATGAAGACGGACATAAGTAGATAAACAAGCCCAAGCAAATGAATAAACATTAATACACAAGTCTCTCGGAAGCTGGCAAGAGAACTCACCTGGAAGTCCACAAGACATGATATCACAGCCCACTCCCCCCCCACCCCCCAAAAAAAAGAGCTTTTGGGTCTACCCCAATCCTTTCCCTACCACTTTATTCCATTTTAACACTGTTCCCTCCAATCCTTACAATCCTATCTCCCCCCTCTCCTCCCCCACCTATCCTATCCCCCTATAATGAAACTGTAGCTGTTAACAATTATGATTTCTTAGTGATGATGTTGGTCGGCTATTATAAAAATTACATGTATTATCATAATATTCAAAAATGAGTTTCACTTTTATCTTTAATTTTTTCAAGTTACCCACTTGCAATCTCTCTTCTCTCTTCATCAAAGTTTCAGGAATCCCTCCCAATTAAACATTAAATCTGAAAGCACTTACAGTGGACATCTCACTGACCACAATAAACAAGTAAACCTTCTTTTCTATTTTTTTCTCTAGTATTTTCAGGTAGAGGAATGTTTATTCAACCCTTTCTCTACCACTCACCCGCTAACCAATTTCTCATTTCCAGCTTTCTCCTACTCAGCCGAAACTTTATGCTATTGCTCATCCTAAAAACTAAAGTTCAAGCTACTAAGGAAGTTTTTTACTTCTTCTATACCAATATCTTTAACTAAACTTTTCCCAACTCGGCTGCAAGTGTGCAATATCCCCAGCCTGGTCGTAAGGGCCAGGTAATCTAAAACAATAACAGCAATGTTAATGATCAAGAGATGAATATTCATGTGGAGCCATTACAGTAGATACGCAATTGGAATTCTTCCACTTGTTTTTAATAATTTCTATCATGAACAATAATAGGTTATATCAATTGGAAATAAGTAATTCACGTTACCCTTTTCTCGAGATTCCCACATAACATCAATACATACATCCAGTTACAGAGTAATGAAGATTTCTAACTCCAATTTGAAACGCAGGAAAAATATGCTTACATCTCGTAACTCGGGTCAAATTATGACATGCTCATGCTACTAGAAGTTATGATTGGATAGAAATTTAAGAATAAAAAAAAAATGTGTATTCCTGGATCATTTATAACTTCTCTGCTCAAGCGAATAATCCCTTTTATGTTTCAAAGTATGTAAAAATAAATCAACAAAAATTTTATATTCATGTCAATCTTCCATGATACTCTGATGTAACAAATCCTTCCTCCATATTATTTTCGGAAAAAAAAAAAAATGGAATATTCGAGCATATTTGGCCTTTCCCAAAAACTACCAATACCAAAAACCAAAACTTTCAAAATAATCATGTTTGATATGGTGAAAAGGAATTATTCGTATTTATTTAGAATTCACCTTACTTAATGTAAATAGCATGTTTACACAAATAAACATAAATCAAAATACGGAATGAAACGTTTTCAAGCAGAACTGTATTTCATAAACTACTCTAAATAGTATTTATTCAGACAAAGGCGTTTAGACTTAGGGGAATTCTCTTCTCTTGGTATTAACTGTAATTACGTTAAAATGGAAATGCATATTCAGCAGGGAGCCTTGTCTGTCAACAAGAACTCTCTCTCTCTCTCTCTCTCTCTCTCTCTCTCTCTCTCTCTCTCTCTCTCTCTCTCTCTCTCTCTCTCTCTCTCTCTCTCTCTCATCTGTATTTTGCAGCTTATTGTACGCCCAATTACTTAAATGAAGACTAAATACGTAACGATCCATGACAAAAATGTTTTAGTTGTGCCGGAAAGAAAAAAATCCTCTAACTAATACTAAACATTAAACTGTTAGAAATATTTATTTATTAGAAACCGAGGTTGGTTCGTGGAAACCCAACCACCCCTCCAAACCCCAATAGTGAGAAGTTTTTTCTTAATTATGAAAAAAATCGTTACTTCTCATAAACCAAAAACTATTCGCCCCACCCCTTATGACCAACGGAGTTATTTTAATGTTATTAATAAACAACTATTGACATAAGTACATATGTATTGTAAGGGAAACCTCAAAGATACGTGAAAGATATACATTTCTGAAAATTTACGAATTATGTTATTAAAGAAGATGCGTAAATTGAATTTCAATACTTCGGTGTCATCGGAGATAGATAATTAAATCCTTCGGGGATAATTAAAGGAGGAGAATTTTAACCAGAGAGAGAGAGAGAGAGAGAGAGAGAGAGAGAGAGAGAGAGAGAGAGAGAGAGAGAGAGAGAGAGAGAGAGAGAGAGAGAGAGAGCAATAAAAATCAAATTTTTAATCATTCCTGAATTAATTTATTATCACCTTATTAGCATCACATATAAGAGAACCAAAGTTGGAAAGCTTATTTAGATTCCTTTCGATATTACACAATTACATAATCATGCAGTTATAGGAAGCAGAATTAGAAGCCTTTCGACACCAATTTAGAAATGACTAATTTTTTTTATGAAATTGAAAGACAAAACCTAGGAGAATGGTTTCATATATAAAAAAAAAAAATAATATTTAAACTAAGATTAGGGAATTATCATTTGCATCAGGAAAATTATAAATTTTAATCTTAACATTTGAATTACAGTTGCTTTCTATAAGTAATGTTGACTATACACTTGGCATACGGTGAAAGAAAATAAGTTAAAATAGACATTCACCAACATCCCTCTTGTCAAACGCACGAACGGTTTTCAGGTCTGTTTTCCTAGAAACTGCCTGCCAGATGGCCCAGGTAATTCGGTAGGTGAGAAACGCTTATCCAGGATAAGCGACGATATCAATTTCCAGTGAGTTTGAATCAACACGATGGGAAAGTTTGTTCAATGCTCCAGGCATGGACCGATGAGTATTCCATCCCTGTCCCCCACCCCCACCCCTCCTCCTAACATGAATCTTTCAAAATGATAGAAAAAAAAATATAATTAGATATATTAGTGCCCGTTTATCATATTTTCAGTAATATATTGACGAAAAATGCATCAAAATCAAAATACTAAAGATAAAACAAATATATTGGTACATGTTTATCATATTTTGATTATATTGGGAAGGAAGAATGTAGAGAAATGTTCTCATTGTGTAGTATTTTCCCCAATATACAATTACCTAACGTCACTGTCAACAATATCCAGTAAAGGAATAATGGCGCTCATAAAATTTACATTTAAAATTTTACAAAGAATATCCTTAATATTGATGCTAATATAAGCATTTCTATTTTTAAAACTGTACCACCGCAAAAAAAAAAAAAAAATCTATTCAGTTTTTGGCCTTTTTGTAATACACGATATGCATAAACATCATCTTACTCAGCTGATGATAATGGAATTTTCTCCTTTTCATCTGTGATAGAAGGGAAGTTTTAGCCCGATGAAATTATGCAAAAGATAACTTTTAAAAATGTTTACCAGAAACAAATTCATTTTATTTTTTCACTAACGCATGGAAAAAGTATCGTTGCTGATGTATTTTTTTTTCTCGGGTTTAATTACATTAGGCCTATTAAAGACTAGGCTTTATTGAAGTGAAATTTCTTCCCAATTCTAAATCTAATTAGATTAGGCTTAATGAAGTAAAATTTCACACTAATTTTTAGATTTGGAATTTCATTAGATTAGGCTTTATCAAAGTGAAATTTCGTACCAATTCCTAGGAGTCAGAAAAAAAAAAAAAAAAAAAAAAAAAAAAAAGTGGAAATGAAACTAGGTTTGAAATGCAGATTGAAAAGATGTTTAAATGAAATCACTGTCATATCGTACATATGCAGGGCAGTTAAAAAGATAACTGCAAAATAAACTCCAAACTAATCTACGGATTACAATTATTTAGCGTCTAAAACAATAATTATGAAGATTATGGCTTACAGAATGATATTTTTAGAGAGTT
>NC_090733.1:10751076-10758576 GCF_036898095.1 Palaemon carinicauda | reverse complement strand
TTATCTATGTATTTTATATTTAAAAATATTTAACGCTCTGATAATCTTGCATGAATTACAGTCTTCAATTATCGTAATAAGAGTATAAATTTCATTGGATACAGACACTTGCACACCAGAAACCCAGTAATATTTTGTATTCATTCTTGATTCTGTATTTCCAATATGTGCAGAAAATCTTATTAATGAAAAAAGAAGTATTTAATGTGTCAGAAATTTCATCCTATGTTTGGGGGGAATAACGTTTCTCTAAGTCGTCTGGGAAAGTAAATTTAAGAGCAGAATGATTGGGCGTAGCTGACCCTTTTCCGGATTGAAATGGAGTTCTGCATTTAAATTCACATGCTGACACATAATATTTAAAGATATTTATATTATCAGAAGGACGTGTTTCTATTTTATGGCTGTATAAAAAGCCCCCCAAATTAATTAATATTCTGCAACGATGAAATGATAAAAATTACGTAGGACATCCACACATACAAATTTTACTTGACGCAAAGTGATATCTGAAATGTAAAAGAAACGTAAATGCCACTGGACGTGTGATGGGTAGAGACTCAGTAATTGGAGAGGATCTCTTGCGAAGGGATATGAAGCAGGACTGAAGCTACAGAAGTTTTATTGCCGAGGGGTTCCACCCCTTGTTCGTTATGTGAAAAATGAACGGGGTGATACCCTGTCACGTGTTTATTTTGGGGAGGTAACTCTTCTATAAGGAGAATGCGTTGGCTGGGGAAAAAAATATAATTCTTACACATATTGCACATGGATACATAATTAATAATAGGCTCGTATCATAATGTTATTTTTTTACTAAAATGATATTTTATTCAATGACTTTCAAATGTCTACGGGTTGACATCCATACCACCAACTTTTAAATAAAATATGATTGAAGTCCAATAAATTTTCTTATAAAATAACATGGGGTGGCATTCGGGTCACTAAATTTCAAGTTTGTACGGCTTTACAGCAATACCATGTACAAGGTAACTTAATGAGACCCATAAAGTCTTCCCATCTCATTTCACCTTAATGAATATTCCTCCATTTTGAACCCCAAAATTCAAGTATCGGTAGTGATGGAAAAATATTACGTATCAATTGGATTTAATGAAATATTCATTAATTAATCATAGAGATTACATGAAGGCATTTTTGCGGCGGACATACAAGGGGACCTAATAAACTATGCATGGAATGATATAATGACATATTTTGAAAATTATTTCTACATGTACCTTTCTGCTTTAATGAATGATAATTGAAACGAGGGATTATTATAGTTAAACGTGATTTAGCAAGAATATTCTTGCTCTTGATAGTAAAAGGAGTATTATTGATTAAAGAATATTTTTTATATATATTTTATATGTGGCATGAGAATTTGAAAAACCGAATCAAATTACTAACTTGGCAATAATAACTTTGATAATGATAATATCATACGTGAAAGGTTTTTTTTTTATTCCTAATACATTTTCCTTTGATTTATTACTACATGAAATGCGTGTTTACAATTCATTCTAACACTCCAAAAATTACATTAATTTACTTACTGGATATGAAACTACTTCGTAGCTTATTCGAGAATGTTTCTTATGAAACTAGTCAGAAATTTTACTTAAAATAGTTTTTTTACCATACAAAATAAATTATTTTGTTTATGCTTTTGATTATTTATAAAGTATTTCTGATATATACTCATATGTATTTAGCAAAATTGTAAAATGGCAACATTGGATCATTTTTAAAATGATCTTGCAGTATATTTGCTGAAATATTAAATTTTATACGCGCAAAATTACATTTGTGTCTCGCTAATTTTTGCAATAATTTTCCAACTATATCTCAACGCTTTTTCCTGCTTTAAAAATAGTATTTTTTTTTTCTAAAAATGAAATCACTTGGAGCTACAAAATATCTTAGTTTAATTGTAAAGGAAAACAAATCTATTTGGTCACATCTGGAACATCCCCTTCGTATAAAATTCCTATTCCTTTGATACAACATTAAAAAACATTTCCGGAGTATTTTCTATTAAGTGAAATCAACGGGATGGATATGACAATTTCCAAACCAGTGTTGATCATTGCTTAAAAGAATTCCCATTGGTGAAAATTTACTGTGAATTCAACTAAATGAATTAAGGAAATGACTGATGCTCTGAAAATGTGCATATGAAAACAATGGTTGGTGAAGAAAAACAATATAGAAACGACAGAACTTGAATAGCGACAGTTTTCATAAATTTCGAATTATGAAAATTATATTGAAATACGACATATCGTAAAAAGCTTTCTAGAAGGATATTCCATTTTCTAGGATAATTAAGACTAGTTATGAAATCTAAAAAAAAAAAAAAAAAAAAAAAAAAAAAAAGACGATCAGATCGAGAAACATCTAGAAAGTTTGTTAATTATTAATATAATTGGTGTGAGATTTTCCTGAGGAACGGCTAGGTAAAAGATCGCCAGGTTTCTGTATAAATCTTAAGAGATAATGTTAGATAACATGATATAAGGTAAAGTAACCTAAAAAGGGCTCTAAAATAGCAAAGATTTTCCCTCCCATTATCCCAACATAAAGAGGTCTGTTGCTTGATGCTCCCTCTCCAATGCCTTCATCAAACACATCCTCTTCCAACAAATCTCTTCTCTTCATATCATCCTTCATCTTATATCGCCATCTAATTCTCAGCCTCCCCTCAACCATCTCCCCACCCTCAACAGGTTCCCCGAAGACTTCCTTGCTTCCTCAACACGTGCTCACACCTCTCAGTCGTGACACACTTATCATCTTTGTAATCTTTGCCATACTTTTTATCTCATACTTTCCCAATCTTTCAAGCAGTGATATTTCCATAATCTACCTCAACATTCTGTAAATTGTTGCTTCTTCTTTTCGTCTTCAGGACCAAAATGACCTAAGATATAAATAGTCAGATAATTTTAAAACATAACCATACCTTTCATTTCTTTTGCGATATTTGGCTTGATATATAAATGCAAGGTGCAAAATCCTGAGATATAGAATAATTCCCCATTTTATATGCAGGAGATAAGCTGGTTTATGTTGGTAGGGGGAGAAACCATAACATTAAGAAGCTATTTTCTCTCACAAACGAAGGTCAAATAACGAATGACAACAAAATATTGTACAATGACCGACTATTAATAACATTGAATCTAATCCATTTTCTCCACAAAGGAGGAAGATCATAACAACATTAACTTCATGAAGTTCTTCATTTGGAAAAAATTCCATCCTTTCCTGTATCAGTGTTATACCCAAAAGGTGATTAGATCGATATTTGCATCTCCAAATGAAAAAGCTCGTGCACCGGTATTATTATTATTATTATTATTATTATTATTATTATTATTATTATTATTATTATTATTATTATTATTATTATTATTATTATTATTATTATTATTACCACTGGCTAAGCTATAACCATAGTTGGAAAAGGAGGATGCAATTAGTGAGGAAAGGAAACAAGGAAAAATAAAATATTTCAAGAACAGGGACAACATTAAAATAAATATCGCCTTCATAAACTATAAAAACTTTAACAAAACGAGAGGAAGAGAAATGAGATAGAATATTGCCCGAGTGTACCCTCAAAGTAAGTGAACTCTAATACAAGACAGTGGATAACCATGGTACAGAGGCTATGGCACAACCAAAGACTAGACAGCAATGGTTTGATTTTGGAGTATCCTTCTCTTATAGGAGTTGTTACCATAGCTAAAGAGTCTCTTCTTACCATAAAAAAGTAACATGAAACATTCTCTGACGCGAATTCTGGTTTCTTATAAAACTCTGCAAATATCAGTTATATATCATTAAAAACTTAAGTTTGTGATCATACTTATAACAGTTCAAGTATATGACTACTTATATGACGTGAATATTGAAAAATGTGTAATATTGCGAAAATGTAATACCTTACTGATCTAGGGAATATGAGATTAAGTAAAACTAGTAGAATTACATTAGACCAACGAGATTCCATAAAAAAAATTAAAACAATTATATAATTCAAGGATAATCTATCCTTACTGGAAATTAATCGTATTAATTGAAAATAACACGTATGAGTTAGATCAGTAATTATGAGAATTTAAATCCAAAAAGAATATTTTTAACTACGATGAGTTCTCGAAAAGAATCTAAACTTGAAGTATTATTAGTCCTTTTAAGGTTGCCGTCGAGGGGTGCTTTTCAAAAGAATACACAGATATGTAGAAATGAAGAGATCTAATCACTGCCTTGAACTTATACCGATTCACTCAAAATGTTTACCAAACCTATCTGAAAAAAGCGACTATTGACTGTAAATTACGATAAAAACTATTTTTTATGAGAGGACTGAATGTAATGAGTTAGTTTTGTATATATTTATCCTTATTTATAAAATTAGGAAAATAAATTGGATGCCAGTAAAACTTCTATAAAAGTTAGGTTAGAACATAAAGCCCCTAGTTAAATAGACAAGAGTTTCCAAATTGAGAAAATCTCCAAAACCTAGGTATTCTGAGTTCCTTAACATCTACAATAGCATGCACTAAGGCAAAACTTATATTTATGCCTACAGAAATTTTTTAGCACTTGGTCATGCGTTTTTATACGATAACTAATCCTGGTCCAAAGAGGTAATTCTATTTTCTTCAGGTGATTATGTCAATGATAAAATCTGAGACTTCAGAGACAGTTTTACTATACCTGTAATCTATGCTCTTCTTTGTCCTTAAATGCGCTAGCTATTACATTCTCTATTCTCAAATCTATTACATAACTTCACTTAAAACATGAACGAAATGCCCGTCAACACTAAAATTTTAATCCCAGTATTAACTTGGCTATCCCACTGAAATAAAATAGAAGAGCCCTAAGATTTATCGCTAGATTATTTCACAAATATGTAATTTAGATAGCAACCTAATTACTATACTCAACCTTTGGACTAAGCTATTTCGAAAATCCTTGTCTTTAGAACGTTTAATTTGTACCAAAAAATTTGACGAATTTACTATAGTCCATTTCTTTTAGCGACGCATATTTGCACCGACTTGTAGCGGTGCCCTTTTAGCTCGGGAAAGTTTCCTGATCGCTGATTGGTTAGAATTATCTTGTTCAATCAATCAGCGATCAGGAAACTTTTCCGAGCTAAAAGGGCACCACTGCTAGTCGGTGCAAATATGCCTGGCTAAAAGAAATGGACTATAGTTCCTCAAAGTATATAAAGCATGACTAATACATTGCCACCTAGAGAGAAGATCAGAATTAATATGGAACCCTTATTATCTATACAGCAAGCCCAATGGCCAACTATACATGTCCATAGAACCCCCCCCCCCCATGACCTCCAGGGCCATCGTCCCTGAAGGGTGTGCAGCGAGAGTAAGAACAAGTTCTACAGAAGCTAATAGGATACCACCCTCTTTATTCCAAGGAGTTTTTATGAACAAATAATAGCTGTTTAGAGATGTAGAGCGACATGGATCAAGAGATTCTCCCAAGATATTAACATCAGAGCCGCCTACTAGTCTGAAAAATATTTACCTTTTAGTAAGCATCAATTGCATCTAAAGGACTTGAATCACGTCGAGTATATTTAGTCATAATGAAGCCCATTGTAACATCACGAGCTCTTCAAGCTTAATAGCTATTTGATAGAAGCGCATTGACGCTTTTTTTTTTTTTTTTTTTACTGTTAGGAGGTATTATAATTTTTATAATGTACCATTGTGATAAAAGTGCAAATACGAAGTACATAAATACTAAATCAGGTACAGAAATACAAGTAAATTGGTAGTTAAATAAATTTTTACCAAGAATACACATAAAAGGCAATAGGGAATATACGATAATAATTTATTAAATTTGTCATCATCGTTATGATGCCAGATATCTAATAATTATCTGTCTTGTTGCAATACTACCTAAAAGTATCAACAATTATAAAGAAATTAAAAACGACACCCGAAAAACTTTACAGCTTATTTCATAGTTTTTTTCGTAATTTATTCTACTGTTCTGGGCAACGGTGCAATGCAATATTAGTTTGTAAAATAAAAATCACAGGGAACTGAGAGTAAATTATTGCCTAAATTCTTTCAATATTCAAATACATACACTGTCATACTCTAACATAGTTACTAAATTACTAATCCAATAAATAGAAATCAAATAGGGACTAAAAGACGAATATAACAGTGCTTCCTTCCTTATAATTGATAGCCACTATACAAGAAACCTAATACACACAAAATAGAACCTTAAAATAATATTTTTCTCAAAATGAACAGCAAAGAGAGGTGAAACCCGTTATCCAATATTAAATCTAACAAACCATGGAATTTCGTTTCAAAAGTAGAACTGTCTCCATAAGCCATTAAGATTAATTGATCCCTTTACAAGATATTCTGATGACGTCATAAAGTTGTTGACGTCATTAGGATGGGAGACTGAAAGTAATTGGTATCTTGACTAATTATACTTAGTTGCTAAGGTCACAAAAACTCAATGATTGAGTGAGAATATTCTTTTTGTTACCATTCGGAAAAGATAGGTAAATATATATATATATATATATATATATATATATATATATATATATATATATATATATATATATATATATATATATATATACATACATAAATATATATATATATATATATATATATATATATATATATATATATATATATATATATATATATATATATATATATATATATGTTATTACTATCATTATCATTATTATTACTAGGGAAGCTAAAACCCTAGTTGGAAAAGCAAGATGCTATAAGCTCCAACAGGGAAAAATAGCCTAGTGAGGAAAGGAAATAAGGAAATAATAAATAATGATAATAAATCAACAATACATCATACAGAAAACAGTAACAGCGTCAAAACAGATATATCCTATATAAACTATTAACAAATTCAACAACAGATAAATCATATATAAACTATAAAAAGACTCGTGTCAGCCTGGTCAACATAAAAACATTTGCTCCAACTTTAAACTTTTGAAGTTCTCCTGATTCAACTATCTGATTAGGAATGAAATATCTAGAATACACTCTTTTATTGAGCCTCATGATGGAGAAGAACTGGCTATTAGAATTAACTGTACGCCTAGTATTACGAACAAGAAAGAATTGTCCAGGGAGATCTGAATGTAAAGGATGGTCAGAGTAATGAAAAATCTTATGCAACATGCACAATGAACTAATTAAACGACGGTGCCAAAGATTAATATGTAGATCAAGAATAAGAAATTTAATAGACCGTAAATTTTTGTCCAACAAATTAAGATGAGAATCAGCAGCTGAACACCAGACCGGAGAACAATAATCAAAACAAGGTAGAATGAAAGAATTAAAGCACTTCTTCAGAATAGATTAATCACCGAAAATCTTGTAAGACTTTCTCAATAAGCCAGTTTTTCGTGCAATTGAAGAAGACACAGACCTAATA
>NC_090733.1:10733576-10746076 GCF_036898095.1 Palaemon carinicauda | reverse complement strand
GAAAAAACCCTGGCAAAGACCTGTGGGAAAAGGTGGTTGATGAAACCTCATTTACCACATTGAGGAATGAGTTGAATTGGGATAAGTAACATTTATGTTGATGATGCTGAGTAAAATGATATCCGAGTACATTACTCGGGAAAATAAAATCCAATGTTGCACAGTTTGTATACTTCACAAACTAGAAATAATTATATTAACCGAGAAACGTATGAAAGTGTTTTGCTATAAAAAAAAATGAAGCAGAACAAAACTGATGGTTATTGCAATTATAGAAGACAAGTGAAATGTCATGTCTTTTTATTTGATTAATTTCAATTTTTAAATTAACAGGTAAACATTTTGCCAAAAATATATTTCCTATACTTCTGCATCTATCCATGTGTTTATTTGGTTTCTTCATTTCAGCTACACGCGATACTGTAAAGTGAAATGTCAATCTAACATTCTGTGATTTCAATGACTACATAACAATGTTCTATGTTAATCCTATCTGCCTTCATTATATCCTCGAGTGACCAGAGAGCTTGTTGGTCGGGATATGTATAAGCACACTATAGTCATTTAGGGTAATAGGCCTTCAAAGGAAACCTAAAGCCTTTCAGTAGTACTCGACTTACGGCAATCCAACGAGAATATAGTCGTCCTTGGCTCTTTGGTTCTTCAAAGGCTCTGATTTCCATTAGCATTGTGAACTACTTTAGGTAGTTCGAGATGTTCTGGGAAGAAGAATACGATAAGGCCCTCTGAATCCTGTGTAGTAAAATTAGCGTGGTAGGGAGGAAGGGGGCGGGGGGATTACTGTCATACGTGCACATAACGTGGTGTCCTGTATGTCTGTAGGTACAGTATTACTAAAAGGTCTTTGCATCGTTTCTTGGTTCTTTAGCTGCACTGGCTTTAGATCTTTTTACTTTAAGGACCGGTTACATTTCATCAGATTGCATGAACGGACAGATTTTGCACGACTGTCATCCAGTCATTTCCGTTGGCCAAATTGTCGAGATAACGTCTCAGGGGTTGCAATGTAACGAAATTGGAATAAACAAACAACAAATGGACAAGGAACAGAGAGGATTAGATGAGCAACGGACTGACTAACGAACACCAACGGATAGCAACGAAAGGAAAACGGACAATTAACGGATAAAGAACTTACAAAACATAGGAGTATCGGAGACGTAACAGACAAAACGGACTAACATCCAAGACGCACCGGAGTACAATCGTAGGCTAACTGGACACAACAACGTTCATCATCAGAGTGACATTTAGGGTCACGTTCCTTATTGCTATGTATCTAACTTTTAACTGTAAGTAAAACTGCAGGTCCTGCCCATAGCTGCACTTGGGTAATAAATGGTCTTGCAGGGCCAAACCCCTGGCTCTGTAGCTCTAATTTTTAAATCTAATCAAATCTACAGGAATTTTTTTGAAATCAAAATTTTCATTTTGGTATTAGTTATATTAGATTGGCAATACAAATCCTGAATCCTATATTGAATCAATATTCTTTTCTCCTTAGTAAGAATCTGGAAATAATTGACGGGGTGTAAATCAACAAACACATACATGCAAGGCCACCCTTACCGTATGGAAACGCATGTATACTCGCATGTGCGCACATGCAAACATACACAGGCACACTGAAGTACTAGTACCTCAGCCAACAAACACGTTTACATATTAGAAATACAGCCACAATTTTATCATTCAGACTCCTGTTAATATCATTTCTTGTATCTAGTGATATTCGAACTATATAACTTAGTAGTTCTTATAACCTGTCCCATTTACATCTTAACTGTTTCCATTACTCTATTTACAGGTCCCAACATTATAGTCCTAATTTACTATGCGTGTTTGCGTTTCTGCTCTTCCATTTGCCGTCCTTCTTTTTCCACTTATATTCTTTAATGTAACTGCAAACTTTTTCTCTGGTTGCCCCACGGCACTTGAATGGCATAGCGCCAGGCCGTATATCCTTAATTCATAAAAAAAATTAAATAGAAAGATAAATTTTAAAGTAGACTCATTAAGTCTGGAAAACAACTGAAATGATATTTACTTATTATGTAATTGGATCTTGGCTAACATAAGATATGCATGGAATAAAAAAACTATCATGTAATAAGATTCATAAAAACTCATGGATAGTACGCAATAGGAATGTATTGGGAAAATTTAAAGGGTAAAAGGAGAATTTTTAATATTGAAATGATTGAATTACACATGAATCTATAGATATCTTGTGCACATGTTTATTCAGTAAAAACTATATGCTATGATTGTATATATTGATTCTTAACTGATAAAAGAAAATTTATTTAAATTTGCGAGGTAATTATGAAATGACAATAGAAACCAGTTCTGTAACCTTCTTGATTGAATCCTAGTTTTCCATCAAACTATTAGGTGATTTCTTTTAATGGTATTGGGGTTCATATAGCCCTGCACTTGGGCTAAGGATACTATTCACTTAAAATGTAGGTAGTAGGTAGTAGGTTGCCCAGGGCACCATCCACCCGTTGAGATACTATCGCTAGAGAGCTATGGGGTATTTTGACTGGCCAGACAGTACTACATTAGATCCTTCTCTCTGATTACGGTTCATTTTCACTTTTGCCTACACACACACAGCGAATAGTCTGGCTTATCCTTTACTTATTCTCCTCTGTCCTCATACACCTGACAACACTGAGATTACAAAACAATTCTTCTTCGCCTAAGGGGTTACTGAACTGTGATTGTTCAGTGGCCACTTTCCTCTTGTTATATATATATATATATATATATATATATATATATATATATATATATATATATATATATATATATATATATATATATATATATATATATATATATATATATATATGCTGTAATATGCGTGTGGGTGTATATAACCAGACACTTGCTCTTTTTATATACGGAACTTTAAAATATATGCTTAATATAACTTTTAAAATAAACCTGAAACTAATCATATATTGCACACAATATAAAAAAAAATGCCTTTCTAATCCTTGAGAAGGGAAGGTAGTAAGAAATGAAAATACTTCACAGTTCATTCCTACATTTGACCATTTTCCTAATGAATACTGAATGAATATAATATCCTTCAGACTGTGTGTATGTGTGTGTGTGTGTATGTGTGTGTGTGCCTTTCAAGCGTATTTTATGTGAATCAAATGGTGCAGCTGAAATGATTTTGAACGTTTCATGATATAATAAATCACATCAAACAGTATGGTACTAGTTCATGTTTTACAGACATGATTGATAACGGTATAAGTTTGACCTTATGATCAACGCTTTATGGAATATTTGTACGATATATCAACATAAATAAAACACACGCGACAGTCCAGAAAAGTGGCATACAAATTTGCAGACCCTCTGTTTGCTTCCAAATAGCAGCGACTCATTATTCAATAGCTTTGAGAACCCTAGACTTCACGTAATTGAGAATTGAAGTCTGACCCCCAACAATTTTGTCTTTTTACGAAAGAAAAAACTGAAGCATTTATAACATGTGTCTACAATTAGTGTTTTCTTCACCTTGCTAAAGGGCGTTTACCGGTACTGCGAATAACCCCATTTGACATTTTTTATATGGATTTTAACCCTATATACTCAATTAATCATTTTCTATGTCTGAGTTGATTTGTCTCGCTGGGCCCAGCACCTGGTCATACGGTCAAGTTTCCATACATGCATTCCCATGACAGCAGTAAGCAGATCGTTAGCAAAACACGGTCATTTTATACAACCGCCAAATATGTATTGGTTTAGTAATCTCCGACTAATATTGAACACATATACATTGCCAATTTAAATGCATTGAGGTAGGGGCGAAATACTATGGCTTTATTCATTATTAGAATCAACGGGAAAATATTTTTTTACATATATGAATGAAATTATTTCTCTTGATGAGAACTACAATTCCCATTTCGAACATTCATTTCGATTCCGAGATCGGAGTCAAAGCTATAACCATTGGAAAGGAGTACAAATTATTCATTAATATGGTATTCGATGTCAGACTTTTCCTGATAAAGAAATGCGGTTCGGTAATCAAAGGAGTAACTTTTATTATCTTTATTACATACACACACACATCCACACACACACACACACATACACACACACACACACACACATATATATATATATATATACATATATATATATATATATATATATATATATATATATATATATATATATATATATATATATATATATATATATATATATATATATATATATATATATATATATATATATATAATGTTAAAAGTATAAGGATTCATTTAATTATCCATACTCATGATAATTCACCTTGTTGACAAAAGAATTAAATCGAAGTAAGGAGAATCAATAATACGAAAAAACCCTGGCAAAGACCTGTGGGAAAAGGTGGTTGATGAAACCTCATTTACCACATTGAGGAATGAGTTGAATTGGGATAAGTAACATTTATGTTGATGATGCTGAGTAAAATGATATCCGAGTACATTACTCGGGAAAATAAAATCCAATGTTGCACAGTTTGTATACTTCACAAACTAGAAATAATTATATTAACCGAGAAACGTATGAAAGTGTTTTGCTATAAAAAAAAATGAAGCAGAACAAAACTGATGGTTATTGCAATTATAGAAGACAAGTGAAATGTCATGTCTTTTTATTTGATTAATTTCAATTTTTAAATTAACAGGTAAACATTTTGCCAAAAATATATTTCCTATACTTCTGCATCTATCCATGTGTTTATTTGGTTTCTTCATTTCAGCTACACGCGATACTGTAAAGTGAAATGTCAATCTAACATTCTGTGATTTCAATGACTACATAACAATGTTCTATGTTAATCCTATCTGCCTTCATTATATCCTCGAGTGACCAGAGAGCTTGTTGGTCGGGATATGTATAAGCACACTATAGTCATTTAGGGTAATAGGCCTTCAAAGGAAACCTAAAGCCTTTCAGTAGTACTCGACTTACGGCAATCCAACGAGAATATAGTCGTCCTTAGCTCTTTGGTTCTTCAAAGGCTCTGATTTCCATTAGCATTGTGAACTACTTTAGGTAGTTCGAGATGTTCTGGGAAGCAGAATACGATAAGGCCCTCTGAATCCTGTGTAGTAAAATTAGCGTGGTAGGGAGGAAGGGGGCGGGGGGATTACTGTCATACGTGCACATAACGTGGTGTCCTGTATGTCTGTAGGTACAGTATTACTAAAAGGTCTTTGCATCGTTTCTTGGTTCTTTAGCTGCACTGGCTTTAGATCTTTTTACTTTAAGGACCGGTTACATTTCATCAGATTGCATGAACGGACAGATTTTGCACGACTGTCATCCAGTCATTTCCGTTGGCCAAATTGTCGCGATAACGTCTCAGGGGTTGCAATGTAACGAAATTTGAATAAACAAACAACAAATGGACAAGGAACAGAGAGGATTAGATGAGCAACGGACTGACTAACGAACACCAACGGATAGCAACGAAAGGAAAACGGACAATTAACGGATAAAGAACTTACAAAACATAGGAGTATCGGAGACGTAACAGACAAAACGGACTAACATCCAAGACGCACCGGAGTACAATCGTAGGCTAACTGGACACAACAACGTTCATCATCAGAGTGACATTTAGGGTCACGTTCCTTATTGCTATGTATCTAACTTTTAACTGTAAGTAAAACTGCAGGTCCTGCCCATAGCTGCACTTGGGTAATAAATGGTCTTGCAGGGCCAAACCCCTGGCTCTGTAGCTCTAATTTTTAAATCTAATCAAATCTACAGGAATTTTTTTGAAATCAAAATTTTCATTTTGGTATTAGTTATATTAGATTGGCAATACAAATCCTGAATCCTATATTGAATCAATATTCTTTTCTCCTTAGTAAGAATCTGGAAATAATTGACGGGGTGTAAATCAACAAACACATACATGCAAGGCCACCCTTACCGTATGGAAACGCATGTATACTCGCATGTGCGCACATGCAAACATACACAGGCACACTGAAGTACTAGTACCTCAGCCAACAAACACGTTTACATATTAGAAATACAGCCACAATTTTATCATTCAGACTCCTGTTAATATCATTTCTTGTATCTAGTGATATTCGAACTATATAACTTAGTAGTTCTTATAACCTGTCCCATTTACATCTTAACTGTTTCCATTACTCTATTTACAGGTCCCAACATTATAGTCCTAATTTACTATGCGTGTTTGCGTTTCTGCTCTTCCATTTGCCGTCCTTCTTTTTCCACTTATATTCTTTAATGTAACTGCAAACTTTTTCTCTGGTTGCCCCACGGCACTTGAATGGCATAGCGCCAGGCCGTATATCCTTAATTCATAAAAAAAATTAAATAGAAAGATAAATTTTAAAGTAGACTCATTAAGTCTGGAAAACAACTGAAATGATATTTACTTATTATGTAATTGGATCTTGGCTAACATAAGATATGCATGGAATAAAAAAACTATCATGTAATAAGATTCATAAAAACTCATGGATAGTACGCAATAGGAATGTATTGGGAAAATTTAAAGGGTAAAAGGAGAATTTTTAATATTGAAATGATTGAATTACACATGAATCTATAGATATCTTGTGCACATGTTTATTCAGTAAAAACTATATGCTATGATTGTATATATTGATTCTTAACTGATAAAAGAAAATTTATTTAAATTTGCGAGGTAATTATGAAATGACAATAGAAACCAGTTCTGTAACCTTCTTGATTGAATCCTAGTTTTCCATCAAACTATTAGGTGATTTCTTTTAATGGTATTGGGGTTCATATAGCCCTGCACTTGGGCTAAGGATACTATTCACTTAAAATGTAGGTAGTAGGTAGTAGGTTGCCCAGGGCACCATCCACCCGTTGAGATACTATCGCTAGAGAGCTATGGGGTATTTTGACTGGCCAGACAGTACTACATTAGATCCTTCTCTCTGATTACGGTTCATTTTCACTTTTGCCTACACACACACAGCGAATAGTCTGGCTTATCCTTTACTTATTCTCCTCTGTCCTCATACACCTGACAACACTGAGATTACAAAACAATTCTTCTTCGCCTAAGGGGTTACTGAACTGTGATTGTTCAGTGGCCACTTTCCTCTTGTTATATATATATATATATATATATATATATATATATATATATATATATATATATATATATATATATATATATATATATATATATATATATATATATATATATATGCTGTAATATGCGTGTGGGTGTATATAACCAGACACTTGCTCTTTTTATATACGGAACTTTAAAATATATGCTTAATATAACTTTTAAAATAAACCTGAAACTAATCATATATTGCACACAATATAAAAAAAAATGCCTTTCTAATCCTTGAGAAGGGAAGGTAGTAAGAAATGAAAATACTTCACAGTTCATTCCTACATTTGACCATTTTCCTAATGAATACTGAATGAATATAATATCCTTCAGACTGTGTGTATGTGTGTGTGTGTGTATGTGTGTGTGTGCCTTTCAAGCGTATTTTATGTGAATCAAATGGTGCAGCTGAAATGATTTTGAACGTTTCATGATATAATAAATCACATCAAACAGTATGGTACTAGTTCATGTTTTACAGACATGATTGATAACGGTATAAGTTTGACCTTATGATCAACGCTTTATGGAATATTTGTACGATATATCAACATAAATAAAACACACGCGACAGTCCAGAAAAGTGGCATACAAATTTGCAGACCCTCTGTTTGCTTCCAAATAGCAGCGACTCATTATTCAATAGCTTTGAGAACCCTAGACTTCACGTAATTGAGAATTGAAGTCTGACCCCCAACAATTTTGTCTTTTTACGAAAGAAAAAACTGAAGCATTTATAACATGTGTCTACAATTAGTGTTTTCTTCACCTTGCTAAAGGGCGTTTACCGGTACTGCGAATAACCCCATTTGACATTTTTTATATGGATTTTAACCCTATATACTCAATTAATCATTTTCTATGTCTGAGTTGATTTGTCTCGCTGGGCCCAGCACCTGGTCATACGGTCAAGTTTCCATACATGCATTCCCATGACAGCAGTAAGCAGATCGTTAGCAAAACACGGTCATTTTATACAACCGCCAAATATGTATTGGTTTAGTAATCTCCGACTAATATTGAACACATATACATTGCCAATTTAAATGCATTGAGGTAGGGGCGAAATACTATGGCTTTATTCATTATTAGAATCAACGGGAAAATATTTTTTTACATATATGAATGAAATTATTTCTCTTGATGAGAACTACAATTCCCATTTCGAACATTCATTTCGATTCCGAGATCGGAGTCAAAGCTATAACCATTGGAAAGGAGTACAAATTATTCATTAATATGGTATTCGATGTCAGACTTTTCCTGATAAAGAAATGCGGTTCGGTAATCAAAGGAGTAACTTTTATTATCTTTATTACATACACACACACATCCACACACACACACACACATACACACACACACACACACACATATATATATATATATATACATATATATATATATATATATATATATATATATATATATATATATATATATATATATATATATATATATATATATATATATATATATATATATATATATATATATATATATAATGTTAAAAGTATAAGGATTCATTTAATTATCCATACTCATGATAATTCACCTTGTTGACAAAAGAATTAAATCGAAGTAAGGAGAATCAATAATACGAAAAAACCCTGGCAAAGACCTGTGGGAAAAGGTGGTTGATGAAACCTCATTTACCACATTGAGGAATGAGTTGAATTGGGATAAGTAACATTTATGTTGATGATGCTGAGTAAAATGATATCCGAGTACATTACTCGGGAAAATAAAATCCAATGTTGCACAGTTTGTATACTTCACAAACTAGAAATAATTATATTAACCGAGAAACGTATGAAAGTGTTTTGCTATAAAAAAAAATGAAGCAGAACAAAACTGATGGTTATTGCAATTATAGAAGACAAGTGAAATGTCATGTCTTTTTATTTGATTAATTTCAATTTTTAAATTAACAGGTAAACATTTTGCCAAAAATATATTTCCTATACTTCTGCATCTATCCATGTGTTTATTTGGTTTCTTCATTTCAGCTACACGCGATACTGTAAAGTGAAATGTCAATCTAACATTCTGTGATTTCAATGACTACATAACAATGTTCTATGTTAATCCTATCTGCCTTCATTATATCCTCGAGTGACCAGAGAGCTTGTTGGTCGGGATATGTATAAGCACACTATAGTCATTTAGGGTAATAGGCCTTCAAAGGAAACCTAAAGCCTTTCAGTAGTACTCGACTTACGGCAATCCAACGAGAATATAGTCGTCCTTAGCTCTTTGGTTCTTCAAAGGCTCTGATTTCCATTAGCATTGTGAACTACTTTAGGTAGTTCGAGATGTTCTGGGAAGCAGAATACGATAAGGCCCTCTGAATCCTGTGTAGTAAAATTAGCGTGGTAGGGAGGAAGGGGGCGGGGGGATTACTGTCATACGTGCACATAACGTGGTGTCCTGTATGTCTGTAGGTACAGTATTACTAAAAGGTCTTTGCATCGTTTCTTGGTTCTTTAGCTGCACTGGCTTTAGATCTTTTTACTTTAAGGACCGGTTACATTTCATCAGATTGCATGAACGGACAGATTTTGCACGACTGTCATCCAGTCATTTCCGTTGGCCAAATTGTCGCGATAACGTCTCAGGGGTTGCAATGTAACGAAATTTGAATAAACAAACAACAAATGGACAAGGAACAGAGAGGATTAGATGAGCAACGGACTGACTAACGAACACCAACGGATAGCAACGAAAGGAAAACGGACAATTAACGGATAAAGAACTTACAAAACATAGGAGTATCGGAGACGTAACAGACAAAACGGACTAACATCCAAGACGCACCGGAGTACAATCGTAGGCTAACTGGACACAACAACGTTCATCATCAGAGTGACATTTAGGGTCACGTTCCTTATTGCTATGTATCTAACTTTTAACTGTAAGTAAAACTGCAGGTCCTGCCCATAGCTGCACTTGGGTAATAAATGGTCTTGCAGGGCCAAACCCCTGGCTCTGTAGCTCTAATTTTTAAATCTAATCAAATCTACAGGAATTTTTTTGAAATCAAAATTTTCATTTTGGTATTAGTTATATTAGATTGGCAATACAAATCCTGAATCCTATATTGAATCAATATTCTTTTCTCCTTAGTAAGAATCTGGAAATAATTGACGGGGTGTAAATCAACAAACACATACATGCAAGGCCACCCTTACCGTATGGAAACGCATGTATACTCGCATGTGCGCACATGCAAACATACACAGGCACACTGAAGTACTAGTACCTCAGCCAACAAACACGTTTACATATTAGAAATACAGCCACAATTTTATCATTCAGACTCCTGTTAATATCATTTCTTGTATCTAGTGATATTCGAACTATATAACTTAGTAGTTCTTATAACCTGTCCCATTTACATCTTAACTGTTTCCATTACTCTATTTACAGGTCCCAACATTATAGTCCTAATTTACTATGCGTGTTTGCGTTTCTGCTCTTCCATTTGCCGTCCTTCTTTTTCCACTTATATTCTTTAATGTAACTGCAAACTTTTTCTCTGGTTGCCCCACGGCACTTGAATGGCATAGCGCCAGGCCGTATATCCTTAATTCATAAAAAAAATTAAATAGAAAGATAAATTTTAAAGTAGACTCATTAAGTCTGGAAAACAACTGAAATGATATTTACTTATTATGTAATTGGATCTTGGCTAACATAAGATATGCATGGAATAAAAAAAACTATCATGTAATAAGATTCATAAAAACTCATGGATAGTACGCAATAGGAATGTATTGGGAAAATTTAAAGGGTAAAAGGAGAATTTTTAATATTGAAATGATTGAATTACACATGAATCTATAGATATCTTGTGCACATGTTTATTCAGTAAAAACTATATGCTATGATTGTATATATTGATTCTTAACTGATAAAAGAAAATTTATTTAAATTTGCGAGGTAATTATGAAATGACAATAGAAACCAGTTCTGTAACCTTCTTGATTGAATCCTAGTTTTCCATCAAACTATTAGGTGATTTCTTTTAATGGTATTGGGGTTCATATAGCCCTGCACTTGGGCTAAGGATACTATTCACTTAAAATGTAGGTAGTAGGTAGTAGGTTGCCCAGGGCACCATCCACCCGTTGAGATACTATCGCTAGAGAGCTATGGGGTATTTTGACTGGCCAGACAGTACTACATTAGATCCTTCTCTCTGATTACGGTTCATTTTCACTTTTGCCTACACACACACAGCGAATAGTCTGGCTTATCCTTTACTTATTCTCCTCTGTCCTCATACACCTGACAACACTGAGATTACAAAACAATTCTTCTTCGCCTAAGGGGTTACTGAACTGTGATTGTTCAGTGGCCACTTTCCTTTTGTTAAGGGTAGAAGAGACTATTTAGCTATGGTCAGCAGCTCTTCTAAGAGAAGGACACTCCAAAATCAAACCATTGTTCTCTAGTCTAGGGTAGTTCCATAGCCACTGTACCATAGTCTTCCACTGTCATGTGTTAGAGTTCTCTTGCTTGAGGGTACACTCGGGCACGCTGTTCTGTCTTGTTTCTATTCCCATTGTTTTGTTAGTTTTTTTATAGTTTATATAGGAAATATTTATTTTAATGATACTCTTCTTGAAAATTTGATTTTTCCTTGTTTCCTTTTCTCGCTGGGCTATTTTCCGTGTTGGAGCCCCTGGGCTAATAGCATCCAGCTTTTCCAACTAGGGTTGTGGCTTAGCAAGTAATAATAATTATAATAATAATAACTGGTATAGGGACACTTCGTAGAAGATGGACAACTCAAATACAAAAATAAATAGGAAATGGGAACGGGATTACAGTAGAAGGTTAAAAGATTTATGCAGTTAAGAGATGAGCGGTCGCTGACAAGGTTATTTATTTGTAACTGCAGCGTAGAATTATATTTTCACGGAATAACAATTACTTGCAATGGAAAGCCAAGTATTTGTTTGATATTTATAACATCAAACAAACACCAGATAAAGTTAAAACCCTCTTAGAGTGTTTTGGATAAACTATGAAGAGTTGTTGATATTTCGTGTTTTAAATGGGAGAGTTAATTATTAGAAAAAAAAAATAGCTCAATATTTCAATAGAAATGTGAGTAACTTTTGAAATTTTATAAGTAAAAAACCTAACGAGTGTCAGTTACAACTCTTCTTTCAGATAATCTAAGAGTTTTCTTATAACTGAGGCTACAAGAATTCATGGTGGAAAATTTGGTTCGCTTTGAATGTAAGACTACTTTTTAATTAAGCCTGGTCCATATTACTTATTGTATTTATAGTTTTGTATGTTTTAC
>NC_090733.1:10707485-10733076 GCF_036898095.1 Palaemon carinicauda | reverse complement strand
AAGAAGAAAAGACGATGGATTTAGGAGCTATGAAAATTTGTGGTTCCATATGTTGTTTTCCCTTACCAACTTCTATCTAGCATAACAAAGTACATACACACACCTTACATTATAATCCTAATTTCACATGGAAATATAGAAGCCAAAGATATTTATTAAAGTTATTTTGACTGAGTAACGTTTTTAAACTCTTCCCATTGCATACCGAGGGCTGACAACCAGAAGTGGTTATATCCTAAAAAGAGGGTTTGAGTACATCGCTTCTAAAGACTTTACATAGTCATAAACAAAATAACAAAACTGAAGCGCCATCAAAATTTTTGCTGTATATGTATGTTATATAAATGTATATAAGATAAAGCAATAAAGTTTATTTGCAGTGACTAGTATTGCTGAAATATTGCATAATTGGATGTAAGCAGTTTTGCCAGGTTAAGATTCTACTACAATTTACTTGGATACGAAGTTAGAAAGAATAAAGAAAATGCCTTAATTCAACAATAAAATTTGAGAGCATTAAAGATATTTGCTTTATATGTTGAGGATATAAATGCTTTTAAGACAAACAGGTAAAAATTTATTCCAGTTAATGTCGGTTGCCAAAAAAATTGTACGACTAGACATAACCAATTCTGACTGGATATGATACTGCTACAATTTACTAGGATGCATTTATATAGCTTTAAAGATTAGATGGCTTTTATTCAGTACATTAAAAAGGGAAATATCAATAATGTACAAAAAAAGTTTTAAAACAATAAATTTTCATTATTCATAGTCATCTCCCGAGTCTTCAACTGAGGGCTCTGGAACTTGGTCCTTCACATCTTTTGATGTCGGGATGGTTTCATACCAGTGGTGTACCTCTTCTGGAATAACAAACTTCTTGCAGAGGTTGATCAGATCCTTCTTGGGCACACTAATAAGGATTTTTCCATATTATGTACAAGAGGTTTGTTTGCTTTGGTAGCGACCAAATCCCGAGACACGAGGCTTCAACAATTAGTCAGTATAATTGAAGCAATACATAATTACTCCCGGTTGATCTTTCTCAAATTTGAAAGTTTTAACCAGAAGCCAGTTGATAATATTGCTATCCTCATCAATGCATTTGTATTTAAACAGATTTTAAGCAAGCTCCTTGAAATTGTAAAATTCAAGATAGTGAAGATTTTTAATGTAGTAGGGATTTCGATGCCTGACCTGACGAAATAGGGATAACCAGTTTAACATAGAGTAAACATGCACATTTTTTTTTTTATCACAGCATGCATTGAATCAAATTCCATGTAAGAGAGACTACTCTTCAAGAAGTTAGGGGTGATTGTTTTGATTTTAGTGTTCTGTACAGCATACAAAAACGTAGCTGCAATGTTCTCATTCCTGTTTTGACCACTGCATGTGTCAGAAAATAGCGATACCTTACGTACATTTGGAGGCAATTGACAGAGCCAGTTATAGAAGCAAGTCCCGATCTCATTGCTACCCCTACCAGCGTCTAACTCACTCCAACAGTAACAAAATACATCATTCGGTTTTGTTGAATTATACACACAAAGATTATAAGCACATAATTTCCTACTGTAGTACAGGAGTGAAACTGAACTGTATGGAATTTAAAAACACTTTGCATATCAAATTTTGTAGAATAAATGTATTGTCATTATTTGCCCTCTCCTTATCTTCGGTTTTGGCCATCTTTGCTTCTAGTTTTCGCCTAAGATGCTAAGCATATTCCTCCTGAAATTTTTCCTTTTTTTTTTTTTTTTTTTTTTACCTTGGATTTGCTTATACTTGGCACATTTGGCACACTGATTTTTTTTCGGATGGAAAGAATAAAGGTTATATTCATTGCAAAAGATTCTACGATAGGTTATTTCATGAACTGGTGTTTTTGCTAGCTGGGATGTTTCACGTTGTTCCTTTTAAAGTTTGTACATTTTCCTTATATAAAAATCTTAATCAAGGTATCTTCGACCAATGTCTTTTCAAGGTATCTTTGACGAGTGTCTTTACGAGTACAGTGAGACTCAACAGCTAGGAAGCTTTCAATATGTTTTCGTATAGCTTCGATATCTTTGGCCTTTGACTTGTTTGAAGGAGGATGTCTACCATGCCTGTCATCACCAGAAAATGTTCTATTGTCAGATTTATGCCTCAAAACAGTGTCGAGGGTTCCATGACCAATACCTAGATTTTTTAAGAGGAAATTCTTACACCCCCGTTTTTTCTTAATACCTTTCCTTTTAAAGGAATACTGATAACTAGCTTCTCTCATTTTTCTTTTCCCGTTTTCTCCTGCTCTCACTCATTGAATTTGTAGATTATCCACTTTTGACAGTAAAAAATCCTTTTGACGATTATAGTGACCAAGTTGCCAGTACTCACTGAAGATATTAATTCACTGTTCTTCTAAAAGAATTTCCTTGCACTAATAATACAGGCAATAATACAGTCACGTTGGCCTTATACGACAAATATCACGTCCTATAATTACCCAGCCTTTGTATTGTTAGGCCTGTACTGGACTAGAACTGAAATGCAATGGCAGCCGCAGTATTCATATGTTGGCGAATTTTGCGTTAGATAAGTAATTGCGTTTATACATTTGCCTCCGAAGCCTCCTCATAACGAGGTGACTGATGCGGTGGGATTTAGGATATCAGGGTTTCCAATTTGTTCAAAAACTGAAGAATATGAGTTATTATAGTATTGTACAATACAACACCATACACGATTTGTTTGTTAACTGGTCTAGGAAACCTTAGGCTTTGGGCATAATATAAACTTCAAAGTGAAACTGACCATATCATGTACTACATGACCCTAATACAACATTCTGATGCAATAATAATAAACAAAAATCTTGAAACTGTTATTTTTATTTCATTTTCAAGTACTTGAGTATCTTCCTGGGCCCCAGGTAACTAGTGGAAAATGCGAGCTTTACATGACGTATTTCTTTAGTATCATGGTCGGTATATTATTGTCTAAATCATATCATTCATTATTTAATTAGAAATTAATACATTGACAGCTATAACTTGTTCTATCAGGAAATACTGAATCCATTATTATTATCATAATTTTTCTCTCGAAATTTAATTAAAGTAACTTTAGTAAATTTATTTCTATTTTTTTTTCATATTGTTATATACCGGATCTCATTCATGTCATCATTATCTAAATTTCAATATTATTTTACCATTATATTTCGAGGGGGGTGGGCACGTGCCCAGGTGCCACACTCCCCATCCAATATAGTCCCAGAGCTCGGGGTTTTTATTTATGTTTTTGAGTGCAAAAGGCTGTTAGTTGTTTCTATAGCAGAATTTTCTCAGGAATTCAAAAATCTATTTCTTACAAACACAGCGGTAGCCGTTTTTTTCAGAAATGCACATTGAATATGGGTACCCCTTGTGAAAATGAACTTTCTCTCTGGCGCCTCTCAATGTCATACATTTCAATTTAAATGTTCATTTCCCAAATGTTAATGTATAAAGTGCCTTCAAATAATTATTTTTTGGTAACCTAGCAGTGCTCCCATGGCTCCCGCTGAGGGTTACATTAATATACTCGCAGTACTTTGACATAAATTCAAGAAACTCTTCAGATGTCTCAAGCATTTCAATTATTTGAGGGGATGTCTGAATCTGGAGTGCAGCGATGTTAGATGTTGTGGAGGATTTATTTTTGCTTTATTTTAATTTCTGTTTTTTTGCCAAATCCTGTGAGAGAGAGAGAGAGAGAGAGAGAGAGAGAGAGAGAGAGAGAGAGAGAGAGAGAGAGAGAGAGAGAGAGAGAGAGAGAGAGAGATTGTGTCAGCGAGCGAAAGTAGTTAGTGTATCGATCGTTGGTGGTGAGAAAGACTGTTGGTACAAAGGAGATTGTTTTTTTTTTTTTAGTTAGGTTACGACAGTGGTGAATGTTTCGGAGCGAATGTTTTTTTTTATTTGACTGCAGCTTAAGGCAGTTGTGTGAGTGCTGGATAACTATATATATTTTTTCTTACCAGCGTTGGAAGTGTTCATTGATTTTCTGAGCCGTGATTCCTCCTTTGGAGAGATTCAAGTTTTGAAAGTGGATTATTGTTGATGACCAGGCCTGTAATAAAGGATTGCATTTAGACTTCGCTATTCGATTGCTCAACTGTTGATGACCTGGCCTGTATATGATTTTTTTTGGACTTTTTTGGATTTCTGAACGGATGATGACTTGGCCTTGGAATTAAGATTGCTGATGATGATGATGATGAATATGATGATGATGATAACAATGACCCCAATCAGAGAAGTACTGTTTGCAAATTGCCACTCAGTGGAATAGTTGATCACAAAGCGGTGATAGTGGTAGTTTGCCATAAAAGACAGTTTGGCTTGTGTTGAGGACAGTGTCGGTGTCTTATAAAATAATATATACATATTGGTTGTGGTCTATTTTAATTTTAAGTTTGTTAGGGTTTTTTATATGAATGGTGTTTTGGTTTTTGCATATTTAATATTAAGTTTGATCAGTTTTAAGTATTTGGAATGTGGATGCTTTTGGTGTTGATTATTTTAGTTTGTAGGGTAATATAGCTTTAAGGTTATGTTTTGTTTCAATTTTCCTTCTGTCCAAGAGTCCGGTTGATAAAGTAAGGGGAAAGTTTGTGTTGTGGGACAATTGTCAGTTAGAGTGATTCAAGGGTGTGGGGGTTGTTTTGCAACATCCCGCCACATTATTTTGGCGCCCGAACAGGGACTGCCGAGGTGGGATAGGAAGCCGGACTGTTGGACGAAGGACGGAATTAGGATTAAGGTTGAAGAAAAATGGAAGGTAAATACAAGGCATTGGAGGAGGAATTGCGGCATTATAAAGAACGGGAGCAGATGTTGATAGTTGAGAAAGAGAGGTTGCTAGTAGAGAATGAGAGGTTGAACTGGGAGAATGAGGCGATGCAGAAGGAGCTTAGGTAGTTGAAGGGAACTGTAGAAAGAGTGGAAGAATGTGTGAAGATGAGGATGAAAGAGAATGAGGAACGAACGGAGAAACGATTGGAAGCTATGATGGGGCAAGTCATGGGGATGATGAAAACTTTAATGAGTGAAGGTGCAGTCGGAGGAGTGTTCTCAGCTTCGGGTAATGGGTTGATAGTGGATGAGAAGGCTAAGGTTAGTGATAATGGGAAAGGAAGTGATAGTGATAGTAATAGTAATAGTGATAGTGAGATTGAAGATAAGGGAATAAGGTATAGGAAGGATGAACAGAAATGTGATAGGAATCATGAGAAGGAAGGTAAAAGTGATGTGAAGAAAGAGAAGAAAAAGTATCAGGCAGATAGCAAGGACGATCGTGAATGGGTGAAAGTGGCGAGTAAGAAAAGGGCTAGGAAGAGTATGATCAAGGATAGGAGTATGACTGTGGAATTAGATTCCTTATATTCTAGCGAGGAAGTAGGAAACAAGAAGGAAGGTAGCAGTGATGATAACAGTGAGAATGAACGTGATGTGTGTAAGACTGTATTTATGAGAGAGGTACCTCGGTGTGAAAGGTTCAATGAGCATAGTAGTAGGGATGTATATGAATTTTTCAAGGAGTATGAGAGGTATTGTCAGGATAAGTATGGTGATAGTAAAAGAGTTTGGGCTAGGGAGTTAGGAGAATATTTGACTGGGTATTTGTTGACGATGTATGGAGTGATAATGAGTGTAGGTGGCGTTGATTATGAAAGTGTGAAAAAGAGAATAATTGAGCAGGTAAAACGTATGAAAGGGAGTGTTAAGTATAAGCGTAAGAATGATTTTGATGAAGCACGGATGAATGCAGGAGAAGCGATATTGATGTATGTATGTAGGTTGGAAACTTTAGCTAGGAAGAAGTATGGGGATGAAGGTATAAATGAGAATAAGGAGTTAATGAAGAAGTTTTTGGCTACTGTACCCGAGAATGTTGCCGAGTTTGTTAATTTGAAACGGAAGGAGAAAATGAGGTGGACGAAAGAAAGATTGACATGGGATGATATTTTAGAGATAGTTGAGGATTACGAGTTGGATAGATGTATGAAAGAAAGTAAATCTGTGAGTGTAAGAACTGGAATGGAGGAAAGTGTGCCAGAATTTGTTAGTTTTAGAGATGCTGTTATGAGAGGACCGATGAGGGTAGCTGATAGTGTAGTAGATAGGAGTGTTAGGGCGAGTAATGTGGGAATACCTGTAAGGACAAATGAAGGGTTTAGGCAAGGGAATCAGGTTTGGAGGGATAGGAGTGTTAGTGCGCATCGAGGTATGTCAGATAGTCGTGTCCGTAATGAAAAGTGTTATAGGTGTGGAAAGGAAGGTCATAAGAAGAATGAATGTAGATGGGCTCTAGGTGCTTGTTTTGGATGTGGTGAGGTAGGGCATAGAATTAGTGAGTAAAGAAAGAGAAAGGGATAAAATGTTATCGGTGTGGTATGACTGGGCACATAGCGAGTGGATGTCGGAGTAATCGTACAAATGTGATTTGCGGTAATTGTGGTAAGGATGGTCATTATGCTAGAATGTGCAAGGAGCCACGGGGTAAGTGTACTGAATGTGGTGCAGATGGGCATGTAGCTAGGGTATGTAGGAAGAAGGGAGTAAATCAGCCAGGATGTTCGGGAAACTAGAGTGTGGGAGGGTTCAGCTGGGTGAGTCCTCCTGTGTGTGTGGAAGGAATAGGATCAGTGTTTGTGAGAACGGGATGAATAATTGGTTGGAAATGAGCAAGTATGAATCTAGTATGCATGAGAAGTTACTATGAGATTCAGGGCCTCTGTAACACGGTTTTTTCGCAATAACTTTTTTTCTATGAATTTCATAAATATAACGCTTATTCAGAATGCTCATTATATCTACACATAAATTTTGACTATATTCTGCATTACGTAGGTTGAATAAATTTGGTACTTTATTAAGTAAAAATGATGATTTTTGAAGACGGGCCAACTTACTCGGAGAAAAGGTTTCGAACGCACTAGTTACGTAACTTATGACGGCATTTCTTCTCTCTTTCTCGATCGATGATTGGTTATACGTAACGAAGGCTATACCTCTGCCAACAATAACACAAAAGTGTAAATAAAAGCAAAGCAGTACACCTTTATGAACTCTGAAACCTCTCCACTGAGAATTGTCATAATGAACAAACGAACAAAATATGTTAATAAATACAAAAACACTTCGATTATTTGTCTAACTCCCAAAATAAGTTTCCTAAGAAATTACAGTTTACTTTATAGCTCACAATCAGACTGACAAGGTGTAGGGAATAGTTGGTAATTTTCAAAAATGTAGTAGACAAGCTTGATTTGATAACTGCTACATCCAATGTCAAGCAATTTTTATTTATTGTCTATCTACCGATCTATTTACTGTAAAAAAAAAAAAATAGCCGGTACTGCATTTTGCTTTAAACTTTCACCAATGATTATCGTCAGAATGATGACTTCATGAGGCTCCACCCACTTTAGCCTCGTTATAATTCTGGATAACACTGAAGGGTATCATGGGCATTGTTGGATCAGAAAATTAAAATTCTGGCTATAAAAACTTATTTCTCGAGTAGTTGTAAGAAGTGCTAAATGATCCTCAAGGATCCCAGCAGTTGGCCTAAACGTTTAATGCATGTATACTACTGTTGCGGGACTACTGCTACAGTAGTATTACTACGCTAGCACAGATACCCCACCCACATTTATGTATCGTTCCGCCATTCATAAAGTCTGTGTCATTTTTTTTCACTGTACAATAAGCCATGGCCTCCTCAGAATTAAAGTTTTATATTAGATGATAGGCTATTTCATTAAGCTGACAAATTTATGGCAACTGGGTATGTTATTGCCGATGTTGAAGCTAAAGATAAAGTTTGGTATCATTCCTTCATTGCATTATCATCTTTACTACTATTTGTTTTGCTACTTGTAGTAATTATTTTAAAGGACAAATGAATTATGTTCACTTTACTCCTATAAATTCCCATAAGATGTACAAATAAAACTCCTAAAACTATTCATGATTTATTTACAAAATACAGTCATGCCCAAAACATAGCCAACACGGTCGTACAGCCTAAGAAAAAAAAAAAAATTATATCGGATGATCCGTTGGTCTGATGGAGAGTTTAGCACAAAATTCTCAATTTAACAAAAATAGTTATATCAAGACTGTTTACATACAATCTCTCTCTTTCTCTCTCTCTCTCTCTCTCTCTCTCTCTCTCTCTCTCTCTCTCTCTCTCTCTCTGGTGGCATAGTGAATAGTTAATGGAAATGTTCAAAAGCCTGAGTGACATTACAAGTATTATAATCATATTACGCTAAATACAAATCAGACCATAAACATTGGATTTAAACTAGAAACTGAATAATTACCTATTCAGGCTATAGTAAATATGGCCATGGGATTTCTCTTGACTGTATAAAGTTGCAAGTCGTAAGATAAATGCAGTTTTGCAACCACAGGGGCAATTCTAAATCCTGCTAGCCATTCTTGACTGTTATGGGTTCCAGAGCCGATGGAAGAAGGTGAATGGGTGTCTGGTGGATGGGCGGGGCAAAATTTTGTCAAAAGGTGTTTACATTGCTTACGTAATGAATGTTTTCGACTCTTGGCTCGTTATCACTGGCCATGGCGTCGGCTAGATCATTTTTACTCTATAAAAATTAAAACTATCGGGTTTAGGTTATTGAAAATGCTGACAAAATTTGTGTGTGGTTGTAAAATATACATATGTCAACTTTCAGCTACATCCGATGCCTTGATAAGGAGCAAAGTCCAAAAAACCGTGTTACAGAGGCCCTGAATCTCATAGTAGGGCTGAAAAATAAACAATTAGTGATAGTTGAATATAAGAAAAAGAGGCGTTTGAAAGCGTTAAGTAAGGATGAAAGAAGGAGAAATTTTATAAGTAAAAGTGAGAATAGTAATAAGTATGACAAGAGTGTAAATGTACAAGTGCGTGTTGAAGATAAATGTATTAACCCTGGATAGGTACGGTGGGTCGTTTGCGACCCCGAGCGTCAAAAAAAAACAGGTTTTTCTCACGTGACTCACCCCTGTGACTGAATTTGTGGGTGATCGACCTGCAGGAGGTGTCTCCCCTACACGCTCTAGTAGTGTCCAGATGTGCATTGCTGTAGCTGTACTCCTTCCCCGATTTCTGAGACGCGTCGGGGTCGTTCGCGTCCGAGTTTACCCTTCTGAGGTAGTTTGCATAATTATCAAAGTTATTACGTATTATGAAATTGTCGTAGAATGGTGCAACTTGTATAGGTTATCAGTTGTGGAAAGTCTTGGTGGATTGTTTGGCTACCATGTGCATGTTTTTTTTTTTAGTTAAAATGTCGTTCATCACCACGAGGACCATTTTACCGCGAGTGCCCCTTTTTCATTTTTTTTCATTTTTTTGCCAAGTCATTTTTCCGCAAGATATTGCCAAATAGTGTCGTAAAACTTTTGCTTGTTTAGTGTTGGAAAGTGTGTCTAGATGATCTGGCTACCCATGCATGACTTTGTTTTTGTCAGATACGACGTAGTTATTGGTATATTGGGTATTTAACTGCGGTTACCAATTTCTGTTTTTTTTCAATATTTGTAAAAATTACTACGTAGTAAGGAATTGCCGTATATTATTCATTTTTTTTTTCATGTTTATGTGTTAGAAAGTGTGCCTTGATGGTTGGGCTAACACGTACATGTCTTTTTTTTTATCTGAGATGTCGTATATTAGAATGTCGGGCATTTTACCGCGAGTGTCCCTTTTTAATTTTTTTTAATTTTTTTGCCAAGTCATTTTTCCGTAAGATATTGCGAAATAGTGTCGTAAAACTTTTGCTTTTTTAATGTTGGAAAGTGTGTCTAGATGATCTGGCTACCCATGCGTGATTTTGTTTTTGTCAGATACGACGTAGTTATTGGTATATTGGGTATTTAACTGCGGTTGCCAATTTCTGTTTTTTTTTCAATATTTGTAAAAATTTACTACGTAGTAAGGAATTGCCGTATATTATTGATTTTTTTTTCATGTTTATGTGTTAGAAAGTGTGCCTTGATGGTTGGGCTAACACGTGCATGTCTTTTTTTTTTATCTGAGATGCCGTATATTAGAATGTTGGGCATTTTTCCGCGAGTGCCCCTTTTTATTTGTTTTGCATTTTTTTGCTTAGTCATGTTACCGTAAGGAATTGGCAAGTAGTGTCGCAAAACTTATATTTTTATAGTGTTGGAAAGTGTTTCTAGATGATCTGGCTACCCATGCCTATTTTTTTTTTAGCCAGATATGGCGTATATATAAGTATGTGTTCGATTTTCCTGTGATTGCCATTTTTTTGTTTTTTCCCATTTCTTTCAAAATTACTACGTACTAAGGAACTATCACAGAGTAATATTTCATTTATATGTTTATTTGTCGGAAAATATGCCTTGATCGTTTGCCTAGCACGTGGCTGAAATTTTTTTTTTCTGAAATGCCGTATATTAGAATGGCCATTTTTCCACGAGTGCCCCTTTTTATTTGTTTTGCATTTTTTTGCTTAGTCATGTTACCGTAAGGAATTGGCAAGTAGTGTCGCAAAACTTATATTTTTATAGTGTTGGAAAGTGTTTCTAGATGATCTGGCTACCCATGCCTATCTTTTTTTTAGCCAGATATGGCGTATATATAGGTATGTGTTCGATTTTCCGGTGATTGCCATTTTTTCGTTTTTTCCCAATTCTTTCAAAATTACTACGTACTAAGGAACTATCACAGAGTAATGATTCCTCTAGATGTTTATTTGTCGGAAAATTTTGTTTACTTTTTTTTTGATTGAATATCATCAAATTTTTTTAGCTAAAATATTGTTTTACATTTTTTTTTTTCGATTTTATTTCCCTTCAAAAAAAATTTTTTGGGTCAGAATTTTAATTTTATAGTCGTAAAATAATCGACAATTATCCAGCAACCCACCATACAATTTTTATGCATATCCAATAATAATTAGATTAGTAAATAACACCTTGAAATTGACATACCCTTCCTACATTTCAAGTGGCAGATTAGGGAGTCTAAGTCAGTGTGGTTGGCGGCCATTTTGTGGACATATCCGAAGCGTAAGGTGCCCTATCTATATATATTCTTGTTCCCTATAGAATTTGTGATATTTTGGTATATTTTTACCTGCATAAATATCATATTATATATTAAATATATGTATTTTTTTACGAAATTTCCAAGTACTCAAAAAATTACCTTTAGATATGGCCCCTGATATAAATGTAATTTACAAAATAATGAAGATTTTTTTACATATTTCTATTTTAGGATAACATATGTTTATTCCCTAAAAAAATTAGCCACTTCCTATTTCATTTGGGTACCCAAAAAAATTCATGAAATTTGGACAATTTTTTTTGGCCAAAAAAAGTTACCCTTTTTTTCTCATTTCAGATCTTCACCTCCATGGGTCTGACTTCATCCAAAATACATCAAGATGTGTCCTAAACATTCAAGAATCAATTCCTAAAAGGATTTGTGTATATATGTATAAACTTTTTTTTATGAATTTTTATGTCAGGTCTTTTTTTTTTCTACTTAATTTTTTAAAATATTTATAATAAATAGTTTTTCTGCAGATGAGTAGTATTTATCTTTACAGTTGTTTTAAGCATTCATTGAAGTTTTTTTTGGCAAAAGAAAAAAGGAGGTTACTGCAAAAACTGATTTTTCAAGAATTTTTTTTGGCGTCGGGGTTGTTCGCGTCCGAGTATACCCTTAAAGGGGTGTCCGAGGACCGTACCTATCCAGGGTTAATACAGATGAATCATGGCTGAGTATGAATGATACCTATAGTGTGTGTGGTTTTTCATTAGATGATGTAAAAGAAAGGATGACGAATGCGAGAGTGAGAGATAGGAGAATGGTAGGATCAGGAAAGAGATTCAGTTCTCCCTCTTCTGTGAACTAAATATGGCCTTCAACTCTTGATAGGGCTACTATTTCACTAGCTCTAGCCCCTGAGGCCATAGCGAACAGGAAAATAACCTTTTGGGTTAGATCATTAAGAGAACAATCATCATTGTTCAAGGTTGAAGCATAGTGTAGAACTTTGTACAGGGACCATGAAATGGGCTTTAGAGGGGCTGCAGGTCTAAGTTTAGCGCATGCCTTCGGGATCTTGTTAAAGATTTCATTCGCCAGGTCCACCTGGAAGGCATATAGAAGAGGTCTAGTAAGGGCTGACTCGCACGTAGTTATCGTGTTGGCAGCCAGGCCTTGTTCATGAAGGTGGATAAAGAAGGACCGACAGAAGTCTATAGAGATTTTTTTCGGCTTTTTTTGCTTTGACGAAAGCAACCAACTTTTTATAAGATGATTTGTATTGTCTTCTGGTTGACTTTGACTTGTATTCTTCTAAGAAATCTATGCAGCCTTTTGAGATCACAAATCTTTTCTTTACCGCTAAGGTGAGAAAATCATGAGATGAAGGTTTTCGGTTCTCTGTGATGAAGCGAAGACAGTCGACTTCTGAACCTATTGAGATAGAGCTGGGTTCGGTAGAGGGACCAGCCTCAGCTTCAGTTCCGTTACCAGAGGGAAAAATTTGCTCTTGGGCCACTTGGGGCCACTAGAACTGTCGTTCCCTTGAAGGATCTCAGCTTGTTGAGGACCTTCAGCAGGAGATTGGCTGGAGGGAACAGGTAGATCGGGGTCCACTCGTTCCAATTGAGGGACATGGCGTCCTTTGCCTCCGCTAGAGGGTCCTCATATATATATATATATATATATATATATATATATATATATATATATATATATATATATACACACACACACACACACATATATATATATATATATATATATATATATATATATATATATATATATATATATATATACATATATATATATATATATATATATATATATATATATATATATATATATATATATATATATATATATATATATATAATGAATAGACAAAGTCTTGGTGGCGTTCAAAGATCGAAGATAGTTTCTCTCCTAACGGACTGTTTGCCAGATAGGTTTCAGTATACCATGAAAAAGGCATTTAAGTATCTCCATATATCATTTATATAATTTCGTATCGACTAGTGTTTCTATTCATTTCGTGAACCATCTTCAGGACTACATTTAGTGATGGAATTACAATTTCTTATAAGGGCATTGGTGGTGAAACTTTGGAAATAAAAAGATATGGAAACTCCGAAACAAATCGACAAAAATATATATAAGAAAATATTAGAAATATAAAGATGAAACATTTATGATAATTTTCTAAATGTAGAAAAAATTTTCACAGGACTTTACAGAAAATCATGAAGTATATGATTCCATTTTTTCTACAGCCAGATTGACGTCAGTTCTTGTGTTGAAGATAAAAATATATTTACAGTAGAAGTGTGAAATATATGATTAAGATTACAGTCGACACAACAATGACTATAAGGTCACAATCAGTTCTTTTATTTTTGTCAATAATATAGTATAGCACTAAATTCATGCTTTATATTTTATGGTGGAGGCCGTAAATTTTTTTTGCGTCACTTGTAACTAGAGTCCAGTAAGATAATTTCATTTTCTATTTAAAAGCCGAGAGATTTATGCTATTTCAACATTTAGGTGTATCCGTTTTATTTTGATTTTTTTTTCTATATATTTACATTTTTGTTCCTAGAAAAGCTTTAAAACGACAATTCAAAATATTTGCATTATTATAATTTTTCTTTCTTGTGTAATTTTCTGTTCTTGTGTGATACACAATTGCAATCCAGTTATTAAATTAACAACCAAACTACAACCCATCAATATTCATAGGGCTCTAATTGGGATACGCAAACACACACACACTCATACACTAATATATATATATATATATATATATATATATATATATATATATATATATATACATATATATATATACATATATATATATATATATATATATATATATATATATATATATATATATATATATATATATATATATATAGTGCCTGTGGAGGTCTGTAAGTTCATGAAATTACCAAAAACAATTCATGAAACCACTGATTTATTTGCATGCATGTTACACTATATGGCTGTTATAATTCAGGCAAAATATGAAATAACAGTTTGGATAGTTTCGGTGGGAACTGTTTACATTTCTTCCACTTGAGTTCACCCATTAACAGGCTTCGGTACACATAAGCCTACTGTGATAGCACATATTGCGGGAAATGATGTCATTCCAGTTGAATCCGGTTTCTTCACATGCCTGAGAGCAGTAAGTTAAAATTTCATGGTAATTTTCTTGGTATGAGAAATGTTGTAATTATCTCATTCTCAAAGAAGAATATCTCCAAGTGATTGAGGACATCTAAAGCTAATGACACGAAGAACTTTGACAATAACCATGAATATCACCTTCTGAGTAAGTATAAAGTGATACGGCGTGGTGATGCTGATAAAATTATTAGAAAACAACGACCCCAAGACAAAACGCCGGCGTACTATGTCTCTATTGAAGACATATTTGACATAATTAAGAGGGCCTTGTTGGAACTGGTTATGGTGGTCGAGACAGTATAAATGAAAAACTTTGAGTAAAATACTCCAAGTTCAGCAGGATACCGCTGAACTACTCAAATCATTATGGCAGGAATGCCAGAAAAAGAGGAAGCGATCAATGACAAAGGATGTTGTGGTTAAATCTATTTTGGGTAGCGAATTTTCATCACATAGCCAGGTAGATCTTATTGACCTGCAGTCTGTGTCGAGTATAGCATACAAATGGATTTTGGTGTTTTGCGTTCTTTGTCCGCTCATATCAAAGCATGCAACTGAAGTAGCATTCCATCTAGCTGATATCTTTCTACTTTTGAATACTCCTGTAATGCTTCAATCTGACGACAGTTAATGGCAAGCCAAGACACCCACAGTGTCAGGGCTCTGTGGAACGAGCAAATGATAATAAAGACATGCTTGTAGCGTGAATGACTAACAATAACTCAACAGACAGTGCAAAGGGGCATAAAATTCCAGTTTTCCAAGAATTCCTTTTGCCGTGTAGTGATCAAGAGAAGTCCATATGTTTCAATGTTCAGTGTGAATGCCATAGTTGAACTGACAACATCACTTCCACAAGAAATCATCAGTTGCCTGCAGTCTGAATAAGACCTCAAGATCTTGCTTCAGAAACCGGAAACTGATATCAATAGGCCGGGAACAGAAATTATAAATGCAGTACCAGCCGCCGCCAAGATAAATGAGCCTGAACAAGAGCATGAGCCTGTATACCTGCATCAGCCTGTATACCTGCATCAGCCAGACCTTGATCAACTGCCGAACAGCATCATTTCCCAACGTATGACTGTCAGTGATCCTGGGCACGAGCGGAAACCTGCATCCTTACATCAAACTGACCTTGATCCACTGCAGAACAGTATCAACTTCCAACGTATAGCTGCCAGTGAAACTCAGCAACAACAAGCAGAGCTTATGGTGAAGAGAAGCCGAATGAAGTTAGTAGCAGATGAGATAGGAGACAATGATTGCTCTTTTCATCCCTTTAGTTCATCGAGGTTGTGGGAGACCCAAGGAACATCATAGATGTTTTAACGAGCATAAATGATCGGTACAAAGTAGCCACCAACAATGGAATTCTAAAAGAAAGCAATTCCAGGAATCAATTTAACAGTTTAACATATGGCTTGAAAGATTGCCTAAAGAGAGTGACATTAATGCTGACACAAAAATTTATCCCAGAGAAGCCGTTATCAAAGCATCTATCAATGGATGGAAATGTGTCCTTTGGAATGGTCTCAAAAATGCCAAACAAAACGATGCAAATGTTTCAGATCTAAACATTTATTCAATAGTAGATGCCGCACTAGCCTCATTTGCACAAGCAAGTAACCTAAATCATTAATTGTGTTGTCATATGTTTTCCTATCATTCAAGTGATTTATTTTTATTGTACCCTCGAACTTTTATAATTTGTGTGAATTTTCTTGTGAATAAAATTATTGAGCCATGTCATTGACTTTTATCACAACCTAGCAAGTCAGAAATTGTGTTGTTGTATGCTTATCTATGGTTCAAGTGAATTATATTTTAACTGCCGTAATATTTTTTATAAATCTTTAGTTGTGGTGTCACATTTTACTATTGTTCATTTGACATACCTTTCAACAATTTAATACAACTTGTGATTTTCTTCTGAATTTCTTAGATTTACTGTGTCTTGCTATTTGTTTTTTCACAAACAAGTATCTCTATATGTACTGTCATTTCACATTACCCATGTTCAGGGTGTCTACCTTCAAACAAGTGTTTTTACAAGTGTGGACTCCCTTTTGTGAATGAAATTATAATAAAAAATCCTTACTTTCTTTACCTTTTGACATGTCGAAGGCAAGATAAGTTTCTTTAGTCATTTCGTGAAATGGCTAGGCACAAAATTCAGTAATTTCATGAAAATACTACAATTTTCAGTTGTTTCAAGAACTGACTGGCCTCCATAGGCACTACGTGCTATAATTAACATTTTTACACATTTTATAAAACGACTAATCTCACACTTTGGCTGTAATATATATATATATATATATATATATATATATATATATATATATATATATATATATATATATATATATATATATATATATATATATATATATATATCTTTATACACACACACCCACACACATACACACACACACACACACACACATATATATATATATATATATATATATATATATATATATATACATATATATATATATATATATATATATATATATATATATATATATAATTTTTCAAAAAGAGTCCTTACACAACTCAAGTAACTTGACATGTGTAAACATTACACTTGATCAATATTTTGTGCTAGTCAAGAAAGAAGTAAGCTGACAGTTAACTTGAAGAGCAAGTCAAGTGTATAGACACGAGGTCTATTTTGAGGCAAGTTGTTTCCCATCCATTACCACTGGCAAGCTACTTGCTATCTACTTGGCCTGTGTGAACATGCCCTTAACAACTCTTATGCCGTTAGTCCGAATACAGGAATTTCATTCTACTTTTTGTTTTGTTTTGTTAATTCAAAATTGCCTGCAAAGAGCACTGAAGATGTAATATACATTTTTTGTAGAACATGAATTCTGAAATATATCGAAATATATTGACATATATAAGAAAATGGTAAATATTACATGTAATCATGTAAAAGAGAAAACTAATAGTTTATGAACAACATTTAAGAACAAAGGAAAATAAAGTAGATCAGTAAGAAAGATTTCTGAATTAAAATCCAGTTGGTAGATATGTGACGGTTATCTTTATTTTGATGTAACTGATAATGCATCTCTCATCAAAGTATTGTACCAACCGTGTGTCACACGATCGCACATAGTATTGACATTTTATTTTGTGTATATATTATGTTTGTATCTTCGCTCTCCCCTCGCACTACACAGAACCTGAATAAACATGCCTGTTTTTCTCACCGTTAATTGTTAACCGATTGAACAGAAAATTTCCTGTTGCATTGAGTTTTTGTATATAAAGGCAGGTGTTCTATAACAAAGTTACTCAGTTGCTTTCATCCTGTCCTTGAGTCACAACCTTCTCTCAGCACGTCACATTGGTGACCCCGGAAGTCGAGTCGCTCCTCCCACCTTCCACCCCCCATCGCCCCTCCCTCGTTGGTATTATGGCTGCCCCATTGAAACTTTCATCATTTGCCAGCGGAGAGATGTTTGCTTGGTTTCAGCGTGCAGGAGTCCAGTTTCGCATCAAAAGCAGATTATGTTCTCGCGGCGATACCTGAGGACACGTTCCCGGGAATATCCGATTGGCTTTGTGAACAAGGAGACACCCCAATAGTGTACGACACCCTCAAAATATACCTTCTGCAGCAGTAATCGCCGTCGCCAGCCGCCCGTATAGCAAAGCTTTTTAGCTCTCGCAACACCCAATGGGTGACCAAAGGGCTTCGCTTGCCCTCAGGGAAATGACCAGTATCGCTCGCCTGCAAACTGCCGCAGACGGCTCTCCTCGGGAGGTGAACATACTTTGTGCCCTTTGGATACGCCGTTTACCCGAACCTGTAAGCGCTGCCATACCCGATGCCGATAGTTTACCCATAAAAGATTTGATGACCAAAGCCGACGCACTTATGGACAGCCACTTCAAGACCTCCATCAACGCCTCAACTCCTGCAGAAGAGGACGTCTGTTTAACGTCAACCGAAGCTGACGTGAATGCCATACGATATACACGCCTACCCCGTGACGTGCCGAAGCGGCGACAAACCCACCCACCACCCACAACTCACTCGCGTCCAAAACAACGACTTCTACAGCTACTTACTACCTCCCATCTGCCGCAGTTTTGCTACAACTACTTCAGATTCGGGGCATCCACGAAGAAATGTGCCAAGGATTGTCAGTGCCCCAAAACTGTGTAAGTAGGCCATCGCTCGTTGCTGTGGCCTCCCGTGTTTCTAATCTTTTCTTTTTATATGATGCAGGAATGGGCGTGCGATTTTTGGTAGACACGGGTGCTTGTCGTTCTCTTTTGCCAAGGGAACTCTTCAGGACACGACGTAGTCTGTCTACGTCTGCCAACATCTGCTTGGTAGCTGCCAACGGATCTGCGATACCTACCCAGGGTTACGAGAACCTCACATTATCGTTTGGAAACAGTAAATTTAATTGGAAGTTTCTCGTAGCTGACGTCACATTGCCAATCCTCGGTGCGGATTTCCTCTCTCATTACCACCTTTCTAATCGATGTCGCCCACCTACAATTGGTCAACGCAGACTCGTACTTGTCGACACCTCTTCAACCCGCCCTCTCTAACCTCGCTCTCCACATCAGCACACCCGCGGAAGCCCACGGCCACCTCCTCAAGTCGTACCCGGAGGTTTTCCGTCCAGAACTTCGCTAAACGCCAACGGCTCCTGCCAAGCATGGTATTTATCCCCCTATCAAGATGAAGGGACCCCCAGTCTTCGCAAAATTCAGGCGTCTGGCACCGGAACGATTGCCAGCCGCCAAACAGACGTTCGCCGAAATGGAGAAAATGGGCCTTTGCCAAAAGGCCTCCAGCCAATGGTCGTCACCCTTACACATCATTCTGAAGAAAGACGTCTTCCTCCGGCCGTGCGGGGATTACAGGCACCTGAACATGCAAACAGAACGGGATCACTACCCTCTGCCAAACATCGCGAACATGACCTCCTACCTGCACAAAGCGAAGGTTTTCTCTATGCTCAACCTCCTAAAGTGGTATTACCAGGTGCCTATGAACCCAGAATACATCCGCAGGACCGCCATCACCCCTCCGTTTGGTACACCCACCTTCAATTACTCCTGTTTTGGCCTTGGTAATGCTGAGGCCACGTTTCAACGTCTCATGGATGGCTTCTTAGGGGACCTCCTCTTCTGTGTATGTTATGTGGACGACATAATTGTGTTCTCCTCCTCAAAAGAGGAACACCTCTGTCACCTGCGGATCGTGCTTAACAACCTACAACAAAACGGCCTTGTAGTCCGGTACGACAAGTGTACCTTTGGCACCAACGAAGCATCGTTCTTAGGGCACCACATCACTCCTAAAGGAGTCCATCCCCTCCCTGAGAAGGCAGCAGCCGTTTAGGACTTCCCCGCGCCCTCGACCGTCAAGGCTTTGCGGGAATTCTTGGGCATGATCAACCATTATCACCGTTTTCTGTCAGCCATTGCCGCCACTCTTTCTCCCCTCTATGCCTCCTTCAAGGGCAAGCCAAAGGACCTGAAGTGAGGTCCCCTTCAAGAAGCGGCCTTTTGCAATGCAAAGAATGCCCTATCAACTGCTGCGGCTCTCACTTTTCTGATCCCGTATGCCCCTCTTCTTTTCTCCGTCGATGCCAGTGACGTCACTATTGGAGTAGTACTTTTGCAGGTGATTAACGGCTCGCCCCGCCCATTGGCCTTCTTAGGCAGAAAACTGTCAAAGGCAGAATCAGGTTATTCTATCTTCGATCGCGAATTGGTGGCGGTGCACTTGGCTGTCCGTCACTTTCACCATTTCTTAGAAGGTACGCCCTTCGTCATTCGCACAGACCACATGCCTCTGGTGCACGCCTTCACTCGACAGTCTGACGCCTGGTCCGCCCGTCTACGCCATCATCTCTCCGCTGTGGCTGAATACAACTGCACCCTTCAATACGTCAGTGGGAAAATGAATCCCGTTGCCGATGCTGTCAAGAAACACGTTGGCTGCCGTTCAACTGGGATTGGATTACAACGCCTTGGCTGAAGTCCAATGACAGGATCCAGAGTATCAAGCATGTAGGGCATCCTGCACGTCCGTCCATTGGGAAGACTTCCCCCTCGAACACTCCAACACCACCATCCTCTGTGACGTCAGTATTAGTAGACCGCGACCTTGGATTCCTGCTCCCATACACCGGCAGGTGTTTGATTTCATTAACGACCTTTCACATCCCTCGTGCTGTTCTACTGCACAGCTGCTGGAGACGAAGTTCATTTGTCACGGCATTTCTAAGGATGCTAAGGATTGGGTCCGCGCCTGTACTTCTTGCCAAATTTCCAAAGCACATCGACACACGGATTCAGGATTGGGCACCTTTCCTCAACCTCAGCGCTGTTTCGCACACATTCACGTCGACGTTGTAGGCCCCCCATCCACATTACAAGGACATCGTTACATGCTTACCATCATCAAGCACTCCACTCGTTGGTCTGAACCCATTCCCATGGAAACTGCAACGTTCGCCTCTTGTACATGTGACTTACTCTCAGGATGGATTGCAAGATTTGGTATCCCTGTGCATATTACTTCTGACAGGGGTACCACTTTCACCTCTCAATTGTGGACTTCATTAGGGAATCTCCTGGGCATCACCCTACATCAGACAACTGCCTACAACCCCGCTGCCAATGGAATGGTTGAACGTTTTCATTGCACCCTCAAAGCAGCTTTGATGTCCTGCTGGAAGGATTCCAACTGGTTTACTCAGCTTCCTTTGGTCCTCCTGAGCATAAGGACCACTCCTAAGGACGCCCTCGAAGTCTTGGCAGCTGAAATGGTGTATGTCGACCCGTTGGTCGTCCCTGCCGAATTTTTTCCTTCTACAACCTCCTCCGATGATCTCCAGCGCAAACGTAGCGTTGTGGGTTAATTTACTCCATGCCGCCAGGCTTACAAGCCCCCAACAAAGCATCACATACTGACAGACTTGCACTCTGCAACGCACGTCTTCCTGTGCAATGACACTAGCAAGCCAATGCTTACGCGCCCTTACACGGGCCCTTTCCTTGTGATCCGACCCAGTCCGAAAGCATTCCTACTAAACATTCGTGGCAGAGAAGACTGGGTCTCCATTGATCGTCTAAAACCTGCATATCTCCTGCCAGATGACCCGCCTATAGTTCGCCTCCTTATTTAACATGTACATTATGTCATTTTTAGGGGGAGAGCCATGTACCAACCGTGTGTCACACGATCGTACATAGTAACGACATTTTATTTTGTGCATATATCATGCTTGTATCTTCGCTCTCCCCTCGCACTAAACAGAACCTGAATAAACATGCCTGTTTTTCTCAATATCAACTGTTACCCGACTGAACAGGAAATTTCATGTTGCATTTAGTTTTTGTATATAAAGGCGAGTGTTCTGTACTAAAGTTACTCAGTTGCTTTCATCCTGTCCTTGAGTCACAACCTTCTCTCAGTATGTCACAGTATAATTTCTCTGCATCTCTGTGACCAACCTGCATTAGGTAGCTAATTATAAACGCTTGGATACATTCTTAACCAGGTCGTATATACACTGGAATCTTCACAAGAGAGTTATCTTCTGAAGGGTTGCTGAATCCCCACGCTCAATTATCCTTTTCATCCTTTCCCTTACCCAAAATCTCTTTTCTTACTTTACTTTACTTTGATAGCTGCTTTTCCGGTCCCATACAGCCGGGAACCCCACTCTCTACAGGACCTCCACTGTCGTTTTACCTTGTTCGTTCAGAGTATTTATCATTTCATATCACATATTGTTCATTTACTGTTAAATCATCACTGTCAAAAGACTCATGAAATAAGAAAGTCTTCAGTTTCCTCTTGAAAGTCTTAATGTCTTCAATCATTCGAATGTTTCGTGGGAGCTTATTATATAGTCTCGGGGCCGCATATTTAAATGTTGTGAAGCCTGAATTAGACATATATCTAGGTTCCAATAGTTTGAAGCCATCTGTAACTATTCTCGTGTCGACACGATTTGTTGGCTGTGCAATGTGTAGAAATTCTCTTAAGTATTTTGGATGTCCGGTTCTGATAACTTGGTGTGTTATTGTACATATTTTAAATTCAATTATCGCTTTAATCAGCAGCCAGTGTAAATCAATTACTATAGGGGTAATCCTTTCTCTAGGTGGGACACCTTTTATCAGTCTTGCTGCTTTTTTTATTATGTTTTGTAATTTCTTAAGTTGCACTTTTAGTAAATTGTAGTAGATAGAGTTGCAGTAGTCAATCCTAGTAATAGCAGATTTATCACAAGTTTCTTCACAGAATTCTCGTACAGGTATTTTTTTTATAAACGTAATATTTCTAAGATGATAACCAGCAATTTTTATTACATTATTTATTTGGGCATTTAGAGAGAGGTTGCAGTCAAGAAATACACCTAGATCTCGAACTTTACTAGATATCGGCACCAAGTCATTATTTATGTTAATTTAAATATCACCTAAGTTTCTTATGCTGTTTCTCTTTCCCACTACCATGAATTTAGTGTTGTTCTCATTTAATTTTAGTTGTTTAAATGTCATCCATTCTCTAAAACTATCAAGGATTTTGTTTAGAGTTTCAGTAGTGTCATATATATCATTTATGGAGAAGTAAAATTGTGTGTCATCTGCAAATAGTTTAAACTTCACGCCATGCCTTTGTAGCACTTTCGATAGACCAATAGTATAGATGCAGAATAAGATTGGGCCAAGAACACTCCCCTGGGGTACCCCTCTGTTTAAGGGTTCATATGATGAATAAGAGTTTCCAATTTGTACACGGTAATTTCTATCAACCAAGTAGTCTTTTAGGTATTTGAAGGCTTGATCTTCAACGCCGATGGACCGTAGATCATTTAGTAGCAGTTCATGCACCACTGTATCAAAAGCAGCACTAAGATCGAGCAGTGTTAAGATACCACATTTATTTTCATCCATCATTTCTAGCATATAATTCACAACACAGCAGATGGCTTTCTCCATAGAATATTGTTTTCTGTAAGCAGATTGGTTATCAAGCAAAGCTTCTATTACTTCTAAGTGGCTGACAAGTTGTTCAAGAATTACATATTCAAGCACTTTTGAGACAATGGACAGATCTGAAATAAGTCTATATGAGCTTAATTCCTGGTAGTCTAGTGCATTTTTCAGAACTGGTGTGACTATAGCTATTTTCTCAGATTTAGGAAACTCACATTCATCAATGCTTGCATATGCAATTCTCATTATTATTTTGGCTAGACTAAAAAAGTCCCTCTCTCCAATTACTTCAGATATTGGCATAGGATTGATCGCGCAGTTTGTTTTCTTTGCTCTCTTGATAATTCTGGTGATGTCATCTTGTGTTATGTTGTTAAATCGTACTTATTTTCTCTGTGTGCCTGGTGTCTCATTAATCTGATATAGATTAATTACAAATGACCTGGTTATGTTTTCAATTTTGTTTTTAAAGAATACCAGTTTATACACTTTGACACTTTCGAATTACACTCCCTGGTGGAGGGTCTCCCTGAACATTTCCCGCAGCGCAGACTTTATCTTCATTCTTAGACTTGCAATCTTTTTCAAAAAGTCCATACCTCTGACAGTGGTAGCAGGTGATCACATGGTACCTATCACATTTGTTATAGATAACCCATCGTAACGAAACTTTGTCCCCATTATCTTGAATAGCCCTCCGAACTTCGGGATCACATTTCAGCACATTGTGGGTGGTCCCCCTCCCCCAAAGGCATTTTTCTTCAGGACTATACTTATCTTATCTTCTATATTTTAGATATGGTCCAGGCGGCTATTTCTTTGCATTAAAAGCATTTGCTACATCATCTTCCTCATTGTATACATTGCATATCATTATTTTGGGTTTTAGTTTTCCGATTTTTCTTTTTTCAGTGTTAGGCACCAATGTCTGAATTTTGTTTGCCGCCTCTTCTCTGATTATATTGTTTGTAAGGTTTACAACAACATTTCCATTCGTAGTTGACCTCGTGTTAAGTATAGGAATGTCTTTGAGTGCTTGTTCAACCTCACGTTTTCTTTCAGTAATTTTAGTTGTTTTATTAATTATTTAATTATCAACAGATTTTTTTCCTTAACTTTGTCAGCAAATGTCGGTTTCTCTGGTTTTGGGTCTATCAATGTTTGAAGTGTTGCTTTAATTGATTTCATATTCATGGTAAGAATGTCAACTTTCTCAGTGAGATCGGTGATCTGGGTGGAATATGCTGTGTCGGCACCCAGATCAGCAAGTTTGCTTTCCAAGTCATCTATTTTGGCATCTTGTTCGTTCAGGGCAAGATTACACATGTTTACATCTTCCTTTAATTTTAATATTACTAAATAGTTTTGTCTGGCATCACATACGCAGTGAGGACATAACCAATCTAGGTTATTCCATTCAATCTCACTGATGACTGTCACTATATGCACGCATCTCTTATGGTAAAGTCTTTTACATTAACATACTATCCATTTTTTTCCGTTCTCCATCCGTTTCATTGCATTTGAAGCATATGTAGTTAGGGGCAGACATGGTGTACTGTTTCTTATCGCATAGGTTTCTCCATAAGACTAATTAATATCTTTTCAATGATATCCTAAGCCGGAAACACAAAGCTTAAACATGACTCAGGGCATGAATAGCAGAGCTCAACACAACACATCCACACTGGACTGAAATGAATTAGGTAACTTCCTCCTTAATTATGTCTAACGTCTCACTGGACACACTTCTAATTAAAGTCTTCGTAAGATCTACTGTAATACAAATGCACAGCAGAAACTGAGAGACTAGTTACCCGATTCACTTGCTTAGTGTATACAAGCACTTACTCTTATAAGAGTTGCAGTCCTCTTGCCCCTCTACTTGAACCGTGTAAATGCGGCTTAACATAATTCATAAGTGTAAGCACAACCATTCAAGAAAGATAAATAGGTACTCACTACGCATCATAATTCAAGTAAAAAATTCAGAAACTTCACCCCGGAAATCAAAATGGAACCCTAAAAATAAATTAGCAATTAGTTCTTCACGACTGGGTCTACCGTGAACAAATGAATTTTTAAATTTTCCAACTCAAGCATTCTCCCGTTTTTTTTTTTTTTTCGCACATTTCTCTCAGGCTTCTTTCCTATAGTACGCAGTGTAGGGGGAACAGAGTTTATAGGATTATCTTAAAATAGATAACCTGCCTTATTCCTCCAAGTAAATTGATGGTTGTATTTCCTTCTCGATTTTCCAGGCTATAGGAAAGATGATAAAAGATAAAATACTAGATGGGAACATTTAGCAAGCCAAAAC
>NC_090733.1:10699985-10702485 GCF_036898095.1 Palaemon carinicauda | reverse complement strand
AAACTACCACTCCATCGTCATCACAACAATTTCATCGAAAATATTTGAATATCTTCCATTCTGTCGCCTTGCACCCTTTCTCCACACCGCAGAAAATCAATTTGGTTTCATGACTAACCCCTCAACTGACACCTGTATATATATTTTAAAGGAGATATTGAATTTCTATATATCCTTGGCCTCCCCCGTCTACTTATGTTTTGTAGACATACGGAAGGCATTTGACAGAGTAAATTATCTGAAACTCTTTTTGAAACTACGCAAAAGGGGAACTCCACTATATCTCATCGGCATATCATACTGTTGGTTCTCAACACAACAGATCTGTGTCAATTGGGGCAATGTCCAATCCCAGCTATACGGTTCATCTAACGGTCTCGGGCAAGGAGGCATCCTTTCACCATATTTATTTAATGTTTACACTGAGGATTTGAATATCAGACTGAATTCATTTCTCATTGGTTGTATGGTTAATGGCTTTACCATAAATAGCCTTTGCAACGCTGATGATATGGTCCTTATCTCCCCCTCTGCCCAAGGCTTACAACGTCTTATCACACCTGCAACAAATACGCTAATGAACATGATAAAATCTATAACGAATCGAAGACACAGTGCATGTCTGTTCTTCCTAGAGCGTTCCGATTCGTAGAAGACCCACATATTTTCTCCAAAACCATCAGCTAGCAATTGTCAATGACTTTCATCACCTAGGTCACATCATTACGAAAGATTAAATGGACACATCTGACATTGAAAACAAACGACAAAACTTGTGTTGTATAGGGAACATGGTAACGAGAAGATTTGCCTTCTTCCGCCAAGGTATAAAAAAACTCGTTTCAAACCTACTTCTATAATGTGTACGGCTGCTCGCTAGGGGCAAACTATACGTGTGAATTGATGAGACATATCACAGTCATTCACAATGACATCCTAAGACGCTTCACTAATACCCCGAGGGACCATTCAGCTTCAGTAATGTTTGTTGAAAATAGACTGGATAACCTAAAAACCAAGGTCTATAGAATACAAGGTCTACCCATCAGCGACCCAAAATTTGTCATCTACTGCGCAGACCACCCATGGGGAGATTAATGACGTCGTCCCAGTCTCTCAGCCTTTGTTTCCCAGTATCTACAGTTAGTTTACAAGGAAGCTGGTGTTACTATTCAGTGTGAAGCTCTTCCGCTTCCCAATTAACTATTTGTTGAGTCTCATTTACCGAGTGCTTGAATTAAATACTATTGGTTGAAATGCCTCGTTACTGTGCTGTGTATGGGTGTTCTTCTAATAAGTATAAAAGAGATGAAGGAGTAACTCTTCACAGCTTTCCCAAGCACGTGGAAACTAGAAAGCTGTGGATAAATTCATGTAAAAGGAAGGACCCTTTCAACCCTGATAATGCAATCATGTGTAGTTTACATTTTGAACCTGATGCATTTGAGAGAAATCTGAGATATGAATTGCTTGGAGAGCCAATGCCAAAAAACCAACGACGATTAAAGAAGGATCAATTCCAACATTATCATTACCTCTATCACAAGATAAGGTTCAAAAGTGAAGTACATTGTTGGTAAACGATATGTATTAGATTATAGATATGAAAACTAACAAAATATCAGTATTTTTTTTAATAAACTCATAAACACTCGATCCAATTACTCATTTTGACAAATATATGTCAATGCATTTATATATCTTTTGTTTTGAAGTGGAGTAGATATTGTAAATGATAAAAGTGAAAGCTACTTTTGTTATGTTTATCAGTATCAAAGAAGCAAGTGGACAAGATATTGTTTCACAATGAAGCCTTATTCATAATGAATTATTTCAACCATGGGTCAGTGATTGAGTTATTAATTTCAGAATAATGGTAATTTTTAGCATTACGTCTCTATTTTTACAGAACAATCCCTATCGAGTAATTGAGAAAAACGAGCTGAGAAACGTGGACAGAAACGCCTTGTTGCAGAAATTCTTGAAGATTATGTGCGAGATGTGCCATCTTCAAGTGAAGAGGAATGTCAACGCCAACTGGAGAGCATTAGGGGGCAGTTAATTTATATTAAACTACAATGGAAAGCAGAAAGAGAACAGAGGGAAGAGGAAAGGGCAAGGTGGGAACAAGAAAGGGCAAGGTGGAAGAGAAAACATGCAAATTGGGAATTAGAAAGGGAAAAGTGGGCAAGAGAAAGGGTAAAGTGGGAGCTAGAAAGGGAATCATATGAAAATGAAAAGTTAAACTCGGAGCGAGAAAGGGCAAACTGGGTGGAAGAGAGAATTGCATTATATAAAAACATTGAAAACGCTTATTCCTCAGCAACTGCTCTTGCATGGGACAACCTTAAGCAATATTTTACTCAGTCACAAGTGAAGTTCTTCCTAAGCGGAAAACCTATTGTATATTGGGGAGAAGATGATATTAGTACAGCTTTAACTTTACGAAGCCTGAGCCCAAAACTTATAGATATTTAAGGCAAAAAGGTTGGCGTGTATG
>NC_090733.1:10686223-10696223 GCF_036898095.1 Palaemon carinicauda | reverse complement strand
AAAAATAAGGTTACAGCGTACCATCGTGTGTGACGTGACCGGACCGTTTGCCTGTGGACAGTTTGCCTGTGGACAGTTTGCCTACCGGACAGTTTGCCTACAAGAGAGTTTGCCTACCGGACAGTTTGCCTACAAGAGAGTTTGCCTACCGGACAGTTTGCCTATGGACAGTTAGCCTACCGGACAGTTTGCCTACGGGACAATTTTCCCTACCAGACAGTTTGCCTACCAGACAGTTTGCATACTGGATATTCTCAAGTTCATGTCTAATTTTTTTTAATTGTATATAAATAAGAATTAATTAATCAGATCCAATAAAAAAGTACCTGATGAATAAAACTTCAGCAAATGCTTTTGCTTTGATTTTAAAGCAATTGCTTCAGTTCTATTGAATAAAAAAAGAAAACGCTTGTGCTAGTAGCAAATGCTTAGAACAAATGCTTAAGCTCAAGTAAATGCTTAGAAATTTTATCAGCAATTGCTTAATTTTCCATGAATAAAACATAGCGTTTGCTTATGCTTCTCAGCAATTGCTTAAACAATTTTAAGGCAGCTCATTAGGTGCTTGAAACTCCTGTGAACTGGATCGGATGGCGGCCTTTCTCCGAATTCTTAAAAAGAAAACTCATCAAAATCGCCATACAACATTACCTTACGATTACAAAAAGTTGTACAGATTCCGTGAAGAAAATGTGGAATGGCTGGCACAACATTTTTTAGGCGAATATAGAGAAACACGCGGAGGTACTCTCTCAAATAAGGATCGAATGAAAACATTCTTAAGGAATGTGTCAGACCCAGGCTACCAAAACGGCATAGGAGAGGAGATAGGTATTCATCAAACAAGTGTTAGTAAAGTTATTAGAGAGGTTCTCAAGAAAATTGTTGAAAAAGCAAATTCCTGGATAAGATTTCCCCAGTCTGAGAATGAAATGAGAAGGGCCCAAGAGAAGTGGTCATAAAAATGTCAGTTTCCATATGCAATTGGGTCAATTGATTGCACACATGTGCGTATTCCAAAATGTAAACATCATGGTGGTGAATATATGAATAGGAAAGGATTTGCAGCCAATAATGTCCAAGACACTTGCAATGCTAATAAAGTGTTTACTAGCATCGATGTTCAGGGGCCAGGGAGCGTACATGACAGCAGGATCTTGGTAATTTTCTGTTGTTTGGGGACGATGGATACCCTATACGAACTTGGTTAATGACTCCTTGGAGAAGAGGAGACACTCAAGAAAAGAGGCGCTACAATGAAATCTTTTGAAGAGAACGTATGATCATTGAAAGGTTTTTTGAACAGCTAAAAGCTAGATTTCCAATTTTGCAATATAAAGTACGGTTAAATCAAGGTAAAATTCCTAGAATAATACTCGCATGTGTAATTTTACACAAAATAGCAAAATTTCTGGGGGATGTAGATTTTCCGTTTGAGGAAAAAATAAATGATAACGCTGAGCAAGACCATTCTGCATGTGTAGCAAGTCACATGTTACTTAAACGCTTAGGAGAGATGAAAAGGAAGGAAATCACAGACATGTTTAAAGAAAATTAGGTTTTATTTGAACTATACTTTAAGGAATACTTTTGTATACATTTTCTGACTTAAAAAGGATTAACTATTTCCACACAGAACTTGTAAAAAAAAATGAAGCTAACTAGTACATGCCATACTGAAGATAAATTCACAAACTGAAATATGTTTCGTTTGTGTGTTAGGCAGGCTTAATAGAAGGGCCATGGATGCCTGGTGGTTTATCCAGAGGTTGTCTTTTCCATTTCTGATTCTTTTTCTTCTCAAAACCATCCTTACTGTCCTCCCTTCAATTGAAGTGGCTATCCTGGAGGGTATTTAGCCTTGCATGGTGTATCGGCTCCTCCATGTTGACCAGTCTTTCCGACTTGTTACTATAGTTTATTTATAATTCTATACATATTGTTTTTGTTATAATTCTTGTTAGTCTAGTTTTTAAGTATGATGTCTCTTTTTTTATTTATATTAATTTTTATGCTGTCTGGAGACATTGAGCGAGATCCGGGACCAGTACGTCCTAGATTTCGTCAATGTCGTCTTCTGTATTGCAACATCCGTGGTCTTCATGCAAATATCCAATACCTTACAGTTGCTTCCAGACAGTATGATATTCTTTTGTGCTCAGAAACTTTGGTTTCTAATATGAGGCACTCCTCTGAGCTCCTGATGAGTAGTTTTAAGAAGCCAATGATGTTGAAACGTGATGCCATCCCTAGGGCCAGGGGAATGGCGGTTTATATTAGGACCGAGTACCCTGCTTCTCAAGTCCTGCTATCAATGTGGATGTCATGAGATTCAGGTAATAAAAGTTTGGGGCAGGCATAACAACTTTTATTTGTGTTCCATTTACCGGAATCCAGACATGGATGATTCTATCTTCGATTGTCTTCTTACCATTATGGCTAAGATACAAGAAGATGATAAAAAGGCTTCCTTTGTCTTTGTTGGTGATTTTAATGCTCACCATAGGGAGTGGTTAAGTTCTATCTCTCCTACCGATCGCCATGGCTTCAGAGCTTTAGACTTTGCCTCGGAATCAGGCTGCGAGCAAACCATAAACGAAGCTAATCACAGATTTGGTAATTGCTTGGACCTCATATACACTGACACCCCTGGTGTTATAACTAGTAAGGTTGGTTCTCCAGTCGGGATATCTGATCATGCCTTGATTTCATTAGTAGTGAAGACTGAGCAGCCTGTCCCTGATATATCATACTCTTGTAAAATTTATATGAAATCCCAAGCAGACTGGAATGGAATTTTGCAAGATCTTTTGTGCTTGAATTGGTCATAATTATATAGTAGTGTAGATCCTGTTGTCCCTTTGAATGAGAATCTAGTCAACATAATTGATAGGCATATCCCTTCTCGTGTGCTAAGGTACTGAGTGAAGGACAAACTGTGGTTCAATGATGATTGTAGACGTGCTTATTTGGAGAAGCAGGAGGCCTATCATCTTTGGAAGGGTAACAGATCAGGTTTGACCTGGAACAACTATACTCAGCTTCGAGCTTTTGCTCAGAGAGTTCATGCCTCAACTGAAAAGGAGTATAATTTAACCATAAAAGAAACCCTTTCTGGTACAACTCAGGAACATAAATGGTGGTCTACCCTTAAATCTGCAGTCTTTGGTGTAGATGCAATAGTTCCTCCTTTACTTAAACCAGATGGCTCAGTCACTCACTGTCCAAAGGAAAAGGCATCCCTTTTGGCTGATGTTTTTGACTAAACAGAGTAATGAAAAACTTGAACTTCCTCATTCCTGTTTTCCTTTGGCTAAACTAACTAGTTTAGCTTTTCGATCTCGTGAGATTAAATCTCTGTTGATGGACCTTGATGCTTATGGAGGTGTAGACCCAAATGGCTTATTTCCTTTGTTTTGTTATAAATACAGCAGATTTTTTAGCTCGAAAGTTATCTGTTTTTTTTGCGCAAGATAGCAAGAAGAGGAGCTTTTAGCACTTGTTAGAGAATTGGTAATGTTACTCCTCCATGTAGATGTGTTTGTGGTAGCACAAGTCCCACTGATTACCGCCCAATTTCCATAACTTCCATATTATCTAAAGTTTTTGAACGTCTTCTCGCTAAACGTCTTAATAGGTTTGCTGAAGGTAATCATCTATTCCCTAGTTTGCAATTTGGTTTTCGTAAAGGCCTTGGAGCATGTGATGCTTTTCTTACAATCTCCAATGCTGTACATAAAATCCCTTGATTGTGGTCATGAAGTTCGTATGATTGGCCTCGCTTTTAGTGCTGCCTTTGACCGTGTTAATCATGAGACCCTTGTTTTCAAACTAAAACAGTTGGGAGTGCATGGGTCGTTTCCTAGCATTATTATTGATTTTTTAAGTGATAGATCTCAAAGAGTTGTTGTTGATGGGCACCATAGTCAGTATAGGAATGTGATATCCGGTGTTCCACAGGGTAGTGTTCTTGGCCCATTACTTTTCATACTATATACACATGACATGTTGTTTGGCCTAGAAAACAAGCTTGTTGCATATGCAGATGATGCTACTCTCTTTGCATCAATTCCATCCCCTGAATGTAGATCTGTGGTTGGTGAATCCCTGAATAGAGATTTAGCTAAAATTAGTGCATGGTGCAAATTATGGGGTATGAAGATGAATCCTGATGAAACTCAAAGTATGATTGTAAGTAGGTCAGGGACGGTGGCTCCTCAACATCCGGATCTTAGTATTGATAATGTTTCTTTAAATTTGTATAACTCTTATAAAATTTTAGGTGTGATTCTCGACAGCAAATTTACTTTTGAGAAACACATTTGGTCTGTGTCTTCTTCAATTGCACAAAAAATTGGCTTATTGAGAAAGTCTTACAAGATTTTCGGTGATCAATCTATTCTGAAGAAGTGTTTTAGTTCTTTCATTCGACCTTGTTTTGAGTATTGTTCTCCTGTCTGGTGTTCAGATGCTGATTCTCATCCTAATTTGTTGGACAGAAACTTACGGTCTATTAAATTTCTTATTCCTGATCTAGATATTAATCTTTGGCACCATCGTTCAATTAGTTCATTATGCATGTTGCATAAGTTTTTTCATAACTCTGACCACTCTTTACATTCAGATCTCCCTGGACAATTCTATTCTGTTCTTAATATTAGGCAGGCAGTTAATTTTAAAAGCAAGGCCTTCTCCATCATGAGGCTCAATACTACACAGTATTCTAGAAGTTTTATTCCAGCTGTTACCAAGTTGTGGAATGATCTTCCTAATCAGGTAGTTGAATCAGTAAAACTTCAAAAGTTCAAAGTTGGAGCAATTATATTTATATTGACCAGGATGACATGAGTCTTTTTATAGTTTATATATGACATATCTGTTTTTGACGTTGTTAATAGTTTATATAGGACATAGCTGTTTTGACGTTGTTACTGTTTTTAGAACGATTTATTGTTAATTTATTCTCATCATTTATTTATTTCCTTATTTCCTTTCCTCACTGGGCTATTTTTCCCTATTGGAGCCCTTGGGATTATGGCATCTTGCTTTTCCAACTAGGGTTGTGGCTTGGCTAATAATAATAATAATAATAATAATAATAATAATAATAATAATAATAATAATAATAATATCAGTTTTCTCCTTGCGCTCAATGATTTCTTGTTGCTGCAATCGTATGACTTTTAGTTGTTCAAGTATCACCAGCTGCTGCAACTCGACTATGGTTAACTGTAAGGTTTCCTCTGTTTCTGATAGTCTTGGAGAGGTTGCTTTCCTTTTCCCAGACGCATTAGGCTATGGGATTTTCCTGATGAGGTGGTAGGTTGCTGTTGCTGTTCTTCAAATCTAGGCCTGACAAACGTTTCTCTTGTGCATAGACTTACTGACTCAAAACTCTCGTTTTTATCAACACCAACAGCTACAACACCTGAAATGGAAATTATGCTTGCCAATATTACACGCACACACACACACACACACACACACACACACACATATATATATATATATATATATATATATATATATATATATATATATATATATATATGTACGTGAGTGTTCATAGATCATTCTACTTACCTACAGAAAAAAGAAGTACTAATGCTACCATTAACAATAGCAACATTTCCGATTACTTTATAATTGTCAGATAATAATGCAGGTTTTGAATCATATAGTATTTAAACAATGTAAATACTAGTGGTTTAAGTCCAATTTCACACACACACACACACACACACACACACATATATATATATATATATATATATATATATATATATATATATATATATACCTTTTGATGCATGAAAATAATATAGCAAAAAAAAAGAAAAAAAAACTCACCCGGGATTTTATTGAAAACAGGGTTTGACTCGGCGTTGAGGAAATCCAAGAAGCATTTTTCCCACGGCTTAAATAGAATTTTTTTGTTTCCTGTGGCATTAAAATCAAACTTCTTCTTGACTTCAGTCTTTATGTTACTAATTTTCTTGAACATTTGTTTGGCAGTAGCACTTACACCGAAAATTTTATTATAGATTTCCAAAACTTTTTGTACAGCAACCTGTTTCTCAACTTTCACAGCGGGGAGCTGTGACTTGTTAAGCAAGACTATTTTCTTTTAATAATAACACAAATTTCGTTTGTATGTCACCAAATTCGTCCGCCTCATCACTACTTTCACTACTACTGGAACTCATTCTGCCTGAATGAATTTGTAGTTAAAGGCAACTAAACCAAATTCCTCTACTGATCTACTAGAGTACCCTGGGAAGTGCTCCGGTACCAGACATGAGCTGGACCCGTCGGATTGGGAATGGATAAAACACAAGTCGCACGTGGCCGGGTCCCTAAGCAAAAGCTAGGACTCCATTCAGCAAAAGGTAGCAATTGCTTTTTGCCTAAGTATGGGCTACCTTTTGTTACTTGAGCTTTTGATTTTTTTCTTAAAATCTTTTGCTTTCAGCAAATGCATGTTTCTTCATCAGGCTCAAAGGTCAAAAATTAAAAGATAAATTAATTTTTTCTTTTTTTTATAAATTGTTAGCAATCCCACGAAGAAACCTAAGAACTGGGGTGATGTCATACTTTTCTACCAAGTCTTTCAGTCGTTGATTAATATTCTCGTACTATTTCTTCATCGGTGGCAAAGCAATGCTAGCATTTGCTTGATCAATAATGAGTTCATTGCCAGCTTTCTCTTTACGCAATGGGTCTACAAGTCGACAGAGTTGGGTGTGTAATGACCACCCATAAGTCGAAGGCTCTGTGCCAGCCTGTGAACAAGGTAAACACCATCAGTTATTATTATTATTATTATTATTATTATTATTATTATTAGCTAAGTTATAACCCTAGTTGGAAAAGCAGGATGCTATAAGCCCAGGGGCTCCAACAAGGAAAATAACCCAATGAGGAAAGGAAACAAGGAAAAATAAAATATTCTAAAAGTAACAACATTAAAGTGAATATTTCCTTTTTAAATTATAAAAACTTTAACAAAACCACAAAAGCATCCAGGAAGCTCTATATATACCCCCATACCGACGCTAGTGCCACTGTCACGCAGTAGTCGTGAACTGCTTATGAACTGTTCGTGAACTGATCGTGAACTGCTCGTGCCATGCGCAAACTGTTCGTGAAGTGCGTAAACTAGTCGTGAACTGCTTGTGCCATCAATGTGTGAAGTACACGTGACCATGTCAGTGGGAAGGCACGGCCACGCAGCGACGCTCGCATATTCGTGAACATGTTGTCAACTGATCGTGAACTCGACGCGACCTGTTCGTGAACTATTCGTGGCAGTTCATGACAGTCATGGCATGGCACGCATTGCCACATAATGGCACGCATTGCCACATACTGGCATGCATTGCCACGCACTAGCACGCATCCTCCCGCATCGTCCCGACGAGTTCACAACGAGTTCACAAACAGTTTGCGCATGGTTCACAACCCGGTCACGAAACTTTGTCGTGACCAAAATTTTGAACATTTCAAAACTCTCGTCACGACATGCCACGATGTCAAGATGGGTTTACGAACACTTCACGCCAGTACGCCAGCTTACGACTAGTTTGCGCATTGGCACGACTCGAGTTCTTGCAAGTGTCAGTGTGGATTAAGTCATTATTTATTTGTATTTAACTATTACCCTACCTTCTCATTATGCTTCTCTTTCCCACTACCATTTACACAGTTTTGTTATCATTTAATTTTAGTTGTTTAATTGTCATCCATTCCCTAACCCTATCAAGGCTTTGGTTAAGAGCTTCAGTGGTGTTCATATCGTTTATGGAGTAGTAAAATTGTGTGTAATTCGCAAATAGTTTGAGCTTCACATTAAGCCTTTGTAGTATTTTCGATAGACTGATAGTATAGATGTAGATAAGATTGGGCTAAATACACCCCCCTGGGGTACCCCTCTGTTTAAAGGTCCATATGATGAATACGAGTTTCCAATTTGCACATAGTAATTTCTACCAAACAGGTATTCTTTTAGGTATTCGAAAGCTTGATCTTGAACGCCGATGCACCGTAGATCATTTAGTAGCAGTTCATGCACAACTGTATCAAAAGTAGCAGTAAGATCGAGCAATATTAAAATACCACATTTATTTTCATCCATCTTTTCTAGCATATCATTTACAACAGAGCAGATGGCTCTCTCCGTAGGGTATATTTTCTTTAAGCAGCTTGGTTGTCAGGCAAAGCTTTAATTACTTCTAAGTGACTCACTAGTTGTTTAAAAATGACCTATTCTAGTACTTTGGAAACAAAGGGTAGATTTGATAGGAACTTAATTCCTGTTAGTCCAGAGCACTTTTCAGATCTTGTGCGACTATAGCCGTTTTGACAGGTTTGGGAAACGTACATTCATCAATGCCTGCATTTGCAATTCTCATTATTTTTTTCAACTAGACTAGAAAATCTTTCCCTCCAATTATTTCAGATATTGGCATAGGATCGATCACGAAGATTCTTCTCTTCGCTTTCTTGAAGCCTGGTGATTTCGTCTTGCTAAACCTCGTTAATTTTATCTATTTATCAGGTGTATCATTAATCTGATGTTGAATATCTACAAATGACCTACTTATATTTTCAATTTTGTTTTTAAAAATAAATTAGTTGCTAGTTTCTGGTCACTGTATCCACCAGGTAGCTTCTTTTCATTTACATTTCCCCTTATACCGTTTAGGAGACGATATAACTTATTTATGTGTTGCTGCTTCGTGGATCTTTCTCTTATAGCATTCAGTTTTTTTTTTCCTTCTTAGTAAGTAGTTGTATTGGCACATAGCAATTTTGTATTCTACTCATATGCTTTCAATTTTTAACCGATTCCACTTTCTTTCTTTACATATTTTTTCCTTCTTTTTCACTACTCTCCATCAAACAATGGAGATTGTTTACATGGAATATTTGAAGTGATTCCGGAAAATTTGATCCAACTATATGCAATTTATGCTAGTAAATCATCGATCTATACCCTGCATCTATGCACTATTGCCGGATAAGACACCGTAAAATTAAAACAAATCTATACGTGAAGTAAATGACGTAACAAATTGTTCTCCTGCGAATGCAATGATCGATTTAGAAAGATCTACGAGGAATACTTAGATAGGCCACTTTACTAAAGCCGATGTTGATTGTTGCTTATTTTTTTATTTCTGCCAAAATGTTTATATGGAAATACAAGAGTTTGGTTTTCAAAAAGATAATCAACTCGATAGTGACTTTTCTCCTAAAATGAGAATATCAGCCCTAGCTTTACTCCCCCTGAATATGTTCATGAAGCGTTTAAAGTGTTCCATGATATTATGCCAGCAGAAAGTTTGTCAATTCTGGATTACTTAGGTATAACTATATTGGCTGGCCATATCGAAAGGAACACCGAGAATCACAAAGTTACGAGTAGCATACCTCTACGAAATGCGTATGCAAGAACAAACGAAGAGCTTAATCGTACGAATAATTCCGTGGAAGTATGGCAGCTAGGCTGCACCTCATTTCCTGGGTGTTCTCACCCAGACATTTGGAAGTTTATGATTCTCTTGGAGCGAGGAATGAACTTTCAAGATGTTCAGAGGACTTGTATTAGCGATGGTATCGCTGGTGAACCATCTAGAAAGAAATATTAGGATGCCGCATCACGAATTAATTCAGTTGTGCAAATGTATCAAGAAATTTTTTTTAAAATTAACTTAGGGTTTTAAAAACATGTTTAGTCACTGAATAAATATTCAAAATACTCATGAATGTATCACTTTCCTTATATATATATATATATATATATATATATATATATATATATATATATATATATATATATATATATATATATATAGAAGAATTAAATCTCCCATAGATAAAAAGGAAAGCTAATTTGCATAAAGCAAGTATCAGTAAAATTCAGTTGATTAGAAATATATATGCAATGACATCTGAAATATTCTGTACCTCCCTGCCCCCATCGGGGCATCTTTGACCG
>NC_090733.1:10657383-10678223 GCF_036898095.1 Palaemon carinicauda | reverse complement strand
AAAAACATTCGCTGCGAGTTTGAACTTTTGTAGAGTAACAAGCTAAAGGAAACCTAGAGTGTAATCGTTAAATTTCTTAGAATTCTGGCAAGAAAGTACTCTTGACTTTATATATTTTCTCTAAGCTCTCTCATATATATATATATATATATATATATATATATATATACTTTATATATTTTCTCTAAGCTCTCTCATATATATATATATATATATATATATATACATACATATATATATATATATATATATATACACATATATATATATATATATAAGTACACATATGTATATGTAGATAGATAGATAGATAGATCAAAATTTATGATTTGTCTCTAAAGCATGCGATGAATGTATTTGCCACTAAGCTGGAGGAACGATGAGAAAAAACGAGATTTTGACACCTAGCGCTTTCGTATTGTTATACCTGTTCAGGGACAGTTAGGGACAGTTTCATAGTCTCTTCTGTAACAGTAGTAAAAAAAGAGGGAATATAATATCATAAAAATTATCATAAAGCTTGTTTAAAAATTAAAATTGTTTAAGTAAAGTAATTACAAGCAATTTATCAAGTTTATACATTCCTGGGCTACTGTTAATCAATTCCACACCGTTTTTTCTTATAAGGCATGATTCTATAATATTACGTTTTTTTATGTCATTACAATACAGTATTTCTCTTACCCCTTTCCAATTAATGGTATGGTTACAATTATTCATATGTTGAAATAAACTGCTTGTTTGGTTCCCTAATCGATAATTATATTTCTATCGTTTCAGTCTTGCTTCGGGATCTTTCAAAACATAAATGAAATGTTCCATCTGGAAACCAAACAATTGTAATCATACCATTAATTGGAAAGGGACATAAGAAATGAGCCTAGTACATAAATAAATTACACTAGAATGTGCCAGGTTATTAAGTTTTATTATATGCCTTTGAATACCAAAAACTGAATATATAGTTATGATGTAAGATGGAGATTTATAATTTTAATTCAACAACATTATAGATTAGCTTTTATCGGTTAATTTTAATGAATACATAAGCACTTATGATCATTTCAGAAGTAAAAAAAAAAAAAAAAAAATTGCATCAAATTGAAATTTGATTTATAATGAAGATATCTGGTGATTTATCACTTTTTTGGTACCAGTTTCCTTCTTATGATCCTACGCCTCACTCTAACGTATTCATTAAAATATATATTGAAAGTGTCATAATTAGAATCCGATGATCATTATTTTATTACTTTCTTGGCGATCAATAGAATATGGGGAATGAGACTCATCTTATGTAGATGTCTTGAAATGAATGAACTATTCCTTTCCTTACATTTATATTGGTTAACATTCTGATTGTAATATTAGGCATGTCTTATATGAAACAATTGTACTTATATAAGAACGATTTATAACTTACCAGGCACAATGATATATGAGACAGGAAAGATATAGATACAAATTCTTCGAACAGTTAAAACGGTAATTATATAGGAAGGATTACTGTGAGTATTTATTCCAGTAATAGTTAATATGCCTATGGCAATCTACAATAGGAAAATATTGTTTGCAATTTTAACTATAAATCTAATATTTATCTTATTTTTCTAATTAAGAAAATCTAAATCATCATCACACATCAAAGAAAATCCAGTTATGTATTTGATTTTTTATGCTGAACGTGAATATAGAATTGCATGCGATAAATTTTCTTTATTTTATAAGTTTTACGGGGAAAGATACGTATTACAGGTACACTTTTCAATAAGATTGACCTTAAGTACAATTAGCGTTCTAGGTAGTAAATAACACTGCTTATAACAGATGATAAAAAAAAGGCCGTGGCCAAATTCCTGGTGACTCACGAGAAACACATAACCAGATTCCTTTATGTTATTTCATTGATTAAAGGTTATAGTATAAATTCATAACCTAAATCAAAGAATTATCTAAGAGTTGTTTAGCTATCATGAGAGAGCAATCATCATGAACCGGAGAGAGATCAAGAGAGTAGTTTATATACTGTATGAGAGAGAGAGAGAGAGAGAGAGAGAGAGAGAGAGAGAGAGAGAGAGAGAGCCACTTTGAGAATTGAGTGAATTTTCAAGTTTCAACCTCCATGCTACAATTAGTCTGAATTTGCGTTTACATGCCTATTTGGTGGATATTGATGTATGACTGGCTCGGGTGTTTCCAACAAATTTAGACCTCTGTTGCTGTTTTTAAATAAATACATAAATATGAGATATGAATATGTTTGTATAAACGTTCTACTGATAAACATCTGTAGATATCAAATACTGATCATTAATCAAGAGGTATTCAACAAACTAGAATATGAAGAATGTATTTTTAAGAAAAAAGTAATTCTAATGTACTTTATGAATGTATGGAAATAACATTCGACTTTTAAACCTATTTTAACCCTTGTGGTCTGTTAAAATGTTGGTAACACCTAATATGTTCCGGGTCAAAATGACCCGTCTTATAAATTCTGACAGTTTCTTGCCATACAAAGTACTTTATAAGATTATTTTTCATGTCCAAGGTACACTGCAAGAATATTAATATCATTTAGGATCCAAAATTACCTCTACCAGCCAATCACTTTATTAAAAAATAGGTTTCAGTTGAAATTATGTCAGTTGAATATTGTGACACCATGGATTTATATCTAATTTTTGGGAAGATTGCTGTTACATTGCTAAAATTTTTTGCACATATAACAATACCCTCTTTTTGCATAACTTTTCTAAGATTTTGAATGGCCAGTGTATATAGAGAGCTTACAATTTTATTAATTCACCTGTTTTGTAACATCTAATCTGTTCCAGGTCAAAATGACCCGTCTCATAAATTCTGACAGTTTTCCACCATACAAAGTACATAATAGATTTTCTTGTATGCCCAGGGTCTACTACGTAGAAGTGACTATCATTTAGACCCCACACCTAACCATCCCAACCACTCTACCTTATTAAAGATTAGGAATTAGTTACATTTCTTGCACTTGAACATTACAACAGCATGCCGCTTACATGGAGTTTTTCGGCAGACAGAACATATCGTGGTTACTTTGTTGTCATTTTTACACATATGACAACGCTGTCTCTTTACAGCTCTTTCTTGAGATTGAGAATTATTATATTCTATAGATGGTCTTGCCGCTTCAGCAACTCGTCGGGCATTTGGGGTCCTAGGCAACGATACCCTTGAAGACAATACAGGTTGGACTAAGGCCAATCCAAGTTCTTGAAGGAAAATTCTTCTTTTGGAGGTATCTTTTGCTCTCCAGTTAGGTTGCACTAGATTCCAAAGGACAAAAGCATTGTAGGCAGACACATCCATTATGTTATCAAACAAGGCCATAGGCCATCTCCTTCTCTGACGCTTTGACCTATAAGTTGCAACAAGTTTGTCTAAATTATCAACTCCTCCTTTAGTTGAGTTGTAAAATTCAATTATGTAAGGTTTTTTTTTTCTTCTTTATCACTACAAGTGACACTATCATGCATGTTACTCAACAATACTACAGTTTTTCTTTTGCTGGGACAATATGAAATATTTATATTTTCTTCATAGTAACCTTCAAGGGTAGTATATCTGGTCCTTCCTTTAGGGTTACAGAATTCAACTGGGAGTTCTTTTGAATTTTTTCTGATAGTTCCAACAATTGTTTGTTTGCGCTTTTTCAGTTCCTTAGCTAAATCTAAGCTACAGAAAAAGTTGTCACAAGTTACATTTCTACCTTTAAGCCCTTCTGTAAGTTGCAGAACAATACGTTTACCTTGCTCACGTTCTGCAGATTCATCTTTACGCCCAGTGTAAACTTCAGCATTCCAAAGATAACTATTCTTTGCATCACATGCTGCCCAAATCTTTATCCCATATCTATCAGGTTTTGATGGAATATACTGTCTAAATGGACACTTTCCTCTAAAAGGAACCAGTTGCTCATCTACGGTAACAGTTGATGATATGTTATACATCAGAGGGAGTCTCTCAACCCAAATGTTCCAAACATCTCTAATAGGAGCAAGTTTGTCTGTGGATCTCCTTCGATTTATCATCAAACCTAATAAACCTAGAATATTTCATAAAGGTTTCAAGAGACATTGTAGCTCGAAATATAGGACGTCCATATGTGTCATCCCAAAGACTCCTAAGAGACTCTCCATGAGATTTATAAACTCCTGCTAAAAGACGTAATCCATAAAATGCTCTCAGGTTTTCTAGGCTAATTATATCTCCTGAACCCAAGACGCGATTAGCTTCTTTGTTTGTCATTTTTAAAAATAATATTGAAAAATTTTGGAGTTTTGAATAATTCAAATGCAGACAGTATATCAGATATTCTTGAAGCTGCATAACGACTGATACCAGGAGTTTGATCAATGATATTTCTTGCACACTTTTTTCCTGATGACCTGTTTGCTTTTTCTGAAGACCATACAATATTTCCCTGTTTGGATGTGAAATTCATAGAGGAAGGTGGCTGTTCTTCATCATTACAGTCAGTATCAATGGATGTGGAATTTGAGGTGGTAGATGTTTGATCATAAGGTTCATTGCCATTATCCATACCGGTATTTCCCTTTCTGGTTGAATAATTTGGACCGGAAGAATGCTGTTCTTCAGCTTCATCTTCATAGTCAGAGTCACTGAGATCATCATGAACTGACAGATGGTCCTTTTCACCATCATCACTTTCTGAGGATATACAATCACTTTCTTCACTGGATTCATGACCATAAAACTTGTTTACAGGGGAAGCTGTACACTTTTTGGAACACAAACAAAGAAAACTGCTCGTGTTAGTGTCCAAAACATGTGACATAGACTATTGCTGGTAATAATTTTCATAATATAATATTATACTTAGCATTTTCCTAACCAATATTTCCTCTGAATCATCATAAATCAAAGACAACAATCTTACAATGATGTAAAGATTTACTTATCCATGGTTGATGAATTTTACTAGGAGATATTTTATGGAAGTTCTCTCACTTTTTTATCTATACCTTGTAAACAAAGAAGATCAATTTTCCATGAATGCAATAATTAAAGAAATTGTATATACTACATTTGAAAGGATATCTTCAATAATCCTACCATCTTTGATACAGATAGCGGATAACTGTGAAAAATTACAGCAAAAAGTAGGTACGGGTCATTTTGACCCGAACAGATTAGATGTTACTTTTTTTGCTGCTCAGTAACTATTGGGAAAAATTTTACCAGGCTTAGGCAACATAATAACCTCTTAAAGTCAGGAGAATTCAAGGAGTATGAAGCTTCAATCTCTAAACACAAAAAAGATATGGTAATGTAAAATTGTTTTCGGGTCAAAAAGACCCCTAACAGTGCAGAAGGGTTAATAAAAGTAATTGTCACGGAAAACTGAATTGCTTCAATATTAAGATCATCAAAGAAAAAAATTAGAGAATCCACTATTAGATATCAGATAGCCGAATTTTCCTATTTGACCTCTATCTTCCATGCCGTAATTTCTCTTGCCTCTGAGTGCTTTTCACATTTAACTTTTAGGTCCAACAATGAAAGAGAACATGAATGATAAATTGACCCTTTCTCTAGGAAAAATGATTTTGATTTGGAAAGATGAATGATCTGTGACCTACGGAGCAATGCCTGGACGCTTATTGGGATAAACAGATCAATTATTCTCTTGGAACCGCCGAAGAATAAAAATCACGCATAGTTACCTCTCGGTAAGTCTGCCAGAGTGTGCGGATAACCGGTATAGATGAAGGCATATTATCCATAATCCAGTTACATAGAATCGTACCCATTTTCCTGCTGATTAAAATGTATTACAGATAATTGTGAATTAGTTAAAGCTACACTACTTCATTACTAGAAAACTAGATTAATTACAGTGTTAATGCCAGGACATTTTCCCAATTATGTAGCTAGGAATAACATCGTTGCTATATAATTGAATATGCCATGTAGTTTGTAAATATAAGAGAAACTTTCACATGTCGGTCTTCGTACGATTTTCATACCACAAATGATGATATTCAAACGTACAAACACATGAAATTCTGACTTATACAAGAATTTAAAGTCTCCTGATGATTTAAGCATTTCTTTCTTTAATAAAAACGCCTATTTAGCATTTTACACAAGACACAATAACTTGAAGTATTTACTAGTATATGGACATATTATATTGTCACTCCTTAACTGTTTTGCAAGGACAATATAATCAATATATCCTATTATAATAAAAATCTCAATTTTATGTTAAGGGTATGTAAAATATATATGAAACTAATCAGCATAACCTAATTTACTATGAAGTAATTTTTTTTTTTTTTCAATATTTATAAAACCAGTCAGTAACCGAGCATTTAACACAATTTTCAAGTGTGATGAAATGATAAATATCAAAGCCCGAAGGAATCCTTTTATCATGATATGTGGCAACCTTTTATCTTTTTGGGAGTAGACCCTCTTTTAAGCAGGTTTTATTAAAAGTGATTGCTGCCTCAGTGGCGTTAATCTTGTAATTAACTTTTTCTATTGTTCTTATTATCTTCTTCTCTTCATTTGAACAATCCGTCAGTAACTGGGAAAGGGACATATCAATAGGAAGGTGATGAAGACCATATCATTCACAATTTGTCTTTAATATATCACAACACATTGTAAAAGTACAGATAATATGTACAAAGTATAAAACACTATCACAATGTTAGTGCACACAAAGTAATTGTCACTTTTATACAAAATTTATAAATTACGTGGTGTTAAGTTTAACACATCCTTCGACTCAACCGGTTTCGAGCAGTGAGAAGGTTTTCTGCTCATTGTCAAGAGTGAACTGAAATGCAGGTGTTGTTTTGATGGCTTATATACGGAGTCCTGCTACGAGATTCCATTTTCACTGGTTAAGAACCGCCCTAGGGCGGAGACCGTTAATCCTATTGGGTGGTGGCCTCTGCCTCACCGGGATGTTTGGTGGGATTACTGGCTCTGGTTCTGTCAGGAGATAATCCCTGTTTTGACCTTCAGCTATATCAGTCCTGTCATAGTTGTTATTGCCTGGACTATTGTTGATAGTGGACCTTATACATGTTGGCAATAAGGTCCCTTCTTGCGTGGTGTTGAGGTTAGGTCTTTGTTGTTGAATAAAAATAGCTTCCATTATCCGGAGACGTCTACTGTCAGGGGCATGGCCGATGATTGTTACATTTTTCACTATATGCTCCCTTGTTGTCATGAAATTATGTTTTTGGAGGCAATGCATTTTTATTGCACCCTGTTGCACGTGGCAAGATAATCTCTTAGAAAGACGCATCGTCGTCATCCCGATGTAGGTGCCAGGACATTCCTGGACGGGGCATTTATATCGGTACACTACGTTCGTCTTTTTCAAGTCATCTTGCATGGCGGGGGCAGGGTTGTTTTTCATTATCAAGTCTCGTGTTTTTGCTGATTGGTAATAAATTATGAGGTTGATTTCAGTATCCTCTGCCGTGGCAAAAACGTTGTTTTTTATTATATTTTTCATAATCTTTTCTTCTTCGTTGTAGTTTACGCTCATAATGCCTTTATAGTAAAGATTTATTTTTGCTGGCGTGTTGGTATCATTAGGGCCTTCATTCTGGTACCATTTCTCGATTTCTTTTTTAATTTGGCGATTAATGTCCTTATTCGTGAAGCCATTATTCACCAGAATTTTAGTAACTCTGTCAAGTTCCTCGTGGGTGCCTCTCCACGAAGAACAGTGAGAAATGGCTCTCCGAATAAAAGCCTTAATGGTGGCAGTTTTATACCGACTAGGGCACTCGCTGTCACCATTCAGACATAGGCCGAGATTCGTTGGTTTTACGTACACCGAGGTACTAAAACTATCATTGCTTGTTTCTACAAGGACATCAAGGAAGGGGAGACGTCCTTGGAGGTTGTGCTCTAGGGTGAACCTGAGCGAGCTGCATTCCTCGAAAATTCGGCGAAGTTCTTCTATGCTCTCCTGATTGGCCGTTTTTATGAAAGTATCGTCAATGTAGCGTACATAGAGGTCTGGTTTACTGATTTTTCGAAAAACTCTCTCCTCGACTACTCCCATATAAAAATTAGCAAAGAGGACGCCTAAAGGGGACCCCATAGCGACTCCATCTTTCTGAATAAATATATGGCCCTTATGGGTAGTGAAAGGGGCTTTCTTGGTGCATATTTCTAATAGTGCACGGAGAGAGGCCTCGGGGATGTTGAGGGTGGGTGTCGTTGTATCCCTATAAACTCTGTCCATTATGAATTTTATTGTTTCATTCACGGGAACGTTAGTAAATAGGGACTCGACATCCATGGAGGCAATAACTCCGTCACTTGTCGAATTTCTCAGTTTTTCTAGGAATTCTGCTGATGATGTCACACAATATTTATTGGGGATATAGGGTGTGAGTAAGGTGTTCAGTCTCTTAGCAAGCTGGTATGTAGGGGCAGGGCACTGGCTGATAATAGGCCTGAGAGGGTTCCCTTGCTTGTGCGTTTTTACATTTCCGTATAAGTAGCCGAGCCCAAAATCACCTGAAATAGGTGGAAAATGGACGGCGTTGGTGGCAGCATTAATGGTTTGTATAATGCTGTTTGCTTCCCTCTTGATATCCTCAGTGGGGTTGCGGGACAATCGTTCAAATTTTGAGGTATCCGCCAAAATTTGATCTAGTTTCTCATGGTACTCCTCTGTATTTATGAGAACGAAGGCGGCAGTTTTATCTGCACGGCGTACAGTGATGCCTTCTTGCAATCTAAGAGCCTTGGCAGCATCTCTCATCTCCTTCGTGACAATCCCACTCCGGTATTGGCCACGGTCAGTGAGGGCTTCTGCCAAGAGTAGGGGTTGGAGGGCATTTTGTATAAAAGTGACAATTACTTTGTGTGCACTAACATTGTGATAGTGTTTTATACTTTGTACATATTATCTGTACTTTTACAATGTGTTGTGATATATTAAAGACAAATTGTGAATGATATGGTCTTCATCACCTTCCTATTGATATGTCCCTTTCCCAGTTACTGACGGATTGTTCAAATGAAGAGAAGAAGATAATAAGAACAATAGAAAAAGTTAATTACAAGATTAACGCCACTGAGGCAGCAATCACTTTTAATAAAACCTGCTTAAAAGAGGGTCTACTCCCAAAATATACAAATTTTAGACTGCATGACCCCTCAGCACGTAATGACCCGCGGACTAGTGCTTTCAGGAGATCTCTCCTTCGCCGGCAATTGGATACCAAACTGCATGAAAAGAAAGATCTATATGCACGCCTTGCTCGTCTGCAGAGTGAATGGGCTGAAATCCAGAACATCGCCATTGATCAAGCACGCCCTTCTGGAGAGGTCCCGGAATACATTGTGAGAGAGGAACAAGACAATCTAGACCACAGTATTATTGAAGAAAGTGATGAAAGGCAACCTGATGATAATGATCAACAAAGGAATCACCTTACCTACCCAGAAAATATCTCTTACCTCCTTAATAAACTAAAAGAGAAAGACCAACGAAATCGGACCAAAACTTTAATAAGAAAACTCATTAATATCAATGGAGGCAAACTTAGGATCCCAGAAAAGAGGCAAGAGTATGTAAATCTCACCAATTACGTTCCCACGCCTGCTCAAGAAGAAATATTATGTTTAGGCCTTAATTGCCACTACATGACCAAACCAAGACCGACTGACAAGAGATTGGAAATCGAGCTCCTCCTTGACACCATACAAGAAAATGAACGTAGAGGTGCCCTACGGACGACTGATGCCCTCCAACCCCTACTCTTGGCAGAAGCCCTCACTGACCGTGGCCAATACCGGAGTGGGATTGTCACGAAGGAGATGAGAGATGCTGCCAAGGCTCTTAGATTGCAAGAAGGCATCACTGTACGCCGTGCAGATAAAACTGCCGCCTTCGTTCTCATAAATACAGAGGAGTACCATGAGAAACTAGATCAAATTTTGGCGGATACCTCAAAATTTGAACGATTGTCCCGCAACCCCACTGAGGATATCAAGAGGGAAGCAAACAGCATTATACAAACCATTAATGCTGCCACCAACGCCGTCCATTTTCCACCTATTTCAGGTGATTTTGGGCTCGGCTACTTATACGGAAATGTAAAAACGCACAAGCAAGGGAACCCTCTCAGGCCTATTATCAGCCAGTGCCCTGCCCCTACATACCAGCTTGCTAAGAGACTGAACACCTTACTCACACCCTATATCCCCAATAAATATTGTGTGACATCATCAGCAGAATTCCTAGAAAAACTGAGAAATTCGACAAGTGACGGAGTTATTGCCTCCATGGATGTCGAGTCCCTATTTACTAACGTTCCCGTGAATGAAACAATAAAATTCATAATGGACAGAGTTTATAGGGATACAACGACACCCACCCTCAACATCCCCGAGGCCTCTCTCCGTGCACTATTAGAAATATGCACCAAGAAAGCCCCTTTCACTACCCATAAGGGCCATATATTTATTCAGAAAGATGGAGTCGCTATGGGGTCCCCTTTAGGCGTCCTCTTTGCTAATTTTTATATGGGAGTAGTCGAGGAGAGAGTTTTTCGAAAAATCAGTAAACCAGACCTCTATGTACGCTACATTGACGATACTTTCATAAAAACGGCCAATCAGGAGAGCATAGAAGAACTTCGCCGAATTTTCGAGGAATGCAGCTCGCTCAGGTTCACCCTAGAGCACAGCCTCCAAGGACGTCTCCCCTTCCTTGATGTCCTTGTAGAAACAAGCAATGATAGTTTTAGTACCTCGGTGTACGTAAAACCAACGAATCTCGGCCTATGTCTGAATGGTGACAGCGAGTGCCCTAGTCGGTATAAAACTGCCACCATTAAGGCTTTTATTCGGAGAGCCATTTCTCACTGTTCTTCGTGGAGAGGCACCCACGAGGAACTTGACAGAGTTACTAAAATTCTGGTGAATAATGGCTTCACGAATAAGGACATTAATCGCCAAATTAAAAAAGAAATCGAGAAATGGTACCAGAATGAAGGCCCTAATGATACCAACACGCCAGCAAAAATAAATCTTTACTATAAAGGCATTATGAGCGTAAACTACAACGAAGAAGAAAAGATTATGAAAAATATAATAAAAAACAACGTTTTTGCCACGGCAGAGGATACTGAAATCAACCTCATAATTTATTACCAATCAGCAAAAACACGAGACTTGATAATGAAAAACAACCCTGCCCCCGCCATGCAAGATGACTTGAAAAAGACGAACGTAGTGTACCGATATAAATGCCCCGTCCAGGAATGTCCTGGCACCTACATCGGGATGACGACGATGCGTCTTTCTAAGAGATTATCTTGCCACGTGCAACAGGGTGCAATAAAAATGCATTGCCTCCAAAAACATAATTTCATGACAACAAGGGAGCATATAGTGAAAAATGTAACAATCATCGGCCATGCCCCTGACAGTAGACGTCTCCGGATAATGGAAGCTATTTTTATTCAACAACAAAGACCTAACCTCAACACCACGCAAGAAGGGACCTTATTGCCAACATGTATAAGGTCCACTATCAACAATAGTCCAGGCAATAACAACTATGACAGGACTGATATAGCTGAAGGTCAAAACAGGGATTATCTCCTGACAGAACCAGAGCCAGTAATCCCACCAAACATCCCGGCGAGGCAGAGGCCACCACCCAATAGGATTAACGGTCTCCGCCCTAGGGCGGTTCTTAACCAGTGAAAATGGAATCTCGTAGCAGGACTCCGTATATAAGCCATCAAAACAACACCTGCATTTCAGTTCACTCTTGACAATGAGCAGAAAACCTTCTCACTGCTCGAAACCGGTTGAGTCGAAGGATGTGTTAAACTTAACACCACGTAATTTATAAATTTTGTATAAAAGTGACAATTACTTTGTGTGCACTAACATTGTGATAGTGTTTTATACTTTGTACATATTATCTGTACTTTTACAATGTGTTGTGATATATTAAAGACAAATTGTGAATGATATGGTCTTCATCACCTTCCTATTGATATGTCCCTTTCCCAGTTACTGACGGATTGTTCAAATGAAGAGAAGAAGATAATAAGAACAACCTTTTATCTTGTAACAATTTTACAGCTCTGGAGGTCTGTGACAGGCAGCGAATAGGTCTTAATAGAAAGACGGGCTGGACATGATTGGTTTATTAACGCGACATGAAAAGCTTATATACAAACGGTTGAGGATAACAATGACGTAAAAGCTTTGATATGAAACATACAAAAGTTTGAGAGAGAGAGAGAGAGAGAGAGAGAGAGAGAGAGAGAGAGAGAGTACAATTGCATTACTATATATGAACGTGTATAAAATACACATGCATTTCGTGGCTCTCACACTCAAACAGACATATATGAAATATAGAGCCCTGCTTTAGAGAGGCAAACTGTAAGCGGATCATCTTGCGGGAGATCCACAGGTTTTGGGCGATTAATAGATACCCCGTTGTCTTTGCTATTAATTCTAATGAAGAAAGCCTTTAACTTTACTAGGGATAATAAGCAAAGTGCCTTTGTAAGGGATTGTCAGACATGACTTGCAGGTGTTCGTGCTCACAAAGACACGTATTGTAAAGTTTTAATTTTTTGGTATGTCTTGTTTCACTCGGGCTTGTAAGTCTGGCGGCAGGGAGTGAATTTCTCCACAACATGATGTAAACGCTGGAGATCGTCGGAGGAGGTTGCTAACGGAAAAAAAAAATCAGTAGGGATGACCAACGGGTTACCATACACCATTTCAGCTGCTGAAACATCCAGTGCATCCTTAGGAGTGGCCTTAAATCCAAGTAGGACACAGTAAGCCGAGTAAACCCGTTGGAGTCATTGCAGCAGTAATCAAAATGGCTTGGAGGGTGCGATAAGTGTTCAACCATTCCGTAGGCGGCAAGAGTGTAGGCGGTTGTCTGATATAGGGTATTGTATGGGATATTCAATAATGATATTCACAATTGAGAAGTGATAGTGGTACCCCAGTCAGAGGTAATATGCTCAGAGATACCAAATCTTGCAATTCACCTGAGGATAAGGAGGATGTACATGAGGCATTTGTTGCAGTTTGCATGGGGATGGCTTCAGGCCAATGAGTTAAGCGGCCAATGACAGTAAAGTGGTAACGGTATTCTTGTGATGTGAGTAGGGGGACTACTATGTCAAAATAAGTAGAACAACGCTTAGGATGTGTGTTGTTGATATACTTTTGAAGTTTGGCATAAAGAACCGGCACACACCCAATTCTTAGCATCCTTAGTAATGCAATGACAAATGAATTTCATCCACAGTAGCTGTACAGTAGATTGGCATGAGGAATGTGCGAGGCCATGGTGTATATCACACCTGTCAGCGAATGGAGGCAGGTATCCATGAACGCGGCCTCCTAGTGCTGATGTCACAGAAGACGGTGGCAAAGTCGTCAAGGGTGACATCTTCCCAATGGAGAGATATGGAAGATTTCTTGAAGTCTTGGACCTCTGGATCTTTTCCTTTTAATTTAATCCCAGATGAAAGGAAGTGAATGTGTTTCTTGACAGGGCATCGACACCTGTATTCATTTTACAAGGACATGTTGAAGGGTGCAGTTATATTCAGCAAAGATTTAGAGGTGTCAGCGTTGATGGGCAAATCAGTTATTCAACTGTCGAGTGAAGGCGTGGACCATGAGCATGTGCTCCATCCATGTGAAGTCCAAAGAGAGCACCCTTTAAGCACATTTGGCTGTCCGTCACCTTCCCCGCGAAAGTGACGGACAGCTAAACGTACTGCCAGCAATTCGCTGTAGAAAGTAGAGTAGCCGGATTTTGCCTTTGATAGTTTTCTACTGAAAAAGGCCAATGATTAGGGGTAGCCGTTGACCACCTGCTCCAGTATTACACCAATAGCAACATCACTGTCATTGGTGGGGATAAAGAGAGGAGCAAGTGGCATGGGAAAAGTGAGAGCAGCAACAGTTGATAAGGAATTCTTCCCAGTGCAGAAGGCCGCTTCCTGAAGGGAAGAACACTTCAGCTTTTTTTGCTTGCTCTTGAGGGAGGCATAGAGGGTTGAATCATGGTTGTGATAGTTGGCAAGAATCGTTGATAGTAATTTATCAAGCCCAAAAATTTTTGCAGTGCTTTGACAGTCGAGGTGAAGTTCTGAACAGCTGATACCTCACTAGGGAGGGCATTGACACCTTCAGCAGTGATGTAGTGCCTGAAACACAATACTGCTGTGGCACCAAAGGTACACTTGTCATACCAGACTACAAGGCCATTCTGTTGTAGGTCGTCAAGAACGATGTATAGGTGATGGAGATGTTCCTCTTTACAAGAAAAGAACACTATGCCATTCACTTAACATATGCAGAAGGGGAGGTCCAGTAAAATGCTGTCCATGAAGTGTTGAAAAACATTAAGAAGGCCATAACAGGAGTAATTGAAAGTATATGTGCCAGGGGTGGTATGATAGCAGTTTTGGGAATGTCTTATGGATTCATTGGTACCTGATAATACCTCTACAGGTGGTCTAGATTGGAGAACATCTTCACTTTGTGTAAGTAGGAGGTAATGTCAATGATGTTCGGGAGTGGATAGTGATCCGGTTCTGTCTACAAGTTCAAACGCCTATAATCCCACAAGGGTGTATGGAGTAGTCCTTCTTCAGTACCATGAGTAGGGGTGACGACCATGGGCTTGAGGCCAATTGACAAAGTCCTATTTCTTCCATATTGACGAATGTTTGTTTTGCAGCTGCTAAAAGATCCAGGGCTCAAGGTTTGAATTTCAAACAAGGGGTGCCTTGTTCTTCTTAGTATGGTGATAAATACCGTTAATGAGGGAACTATGGGCGTTTGACAAAGTTCATTTCAGAAAATTTCTAGGTATGACATGAGTAGCTGGGCATAGACATAAGTATATGTGCTGATGTGATGTGCAATGTTGGGGGGTTACATTAATGAGGTGTTAGCAAATTTGAGTCTACATTGACTAAACATCTATGTGCCACATCAACCAGGAGTTGGAAGTAAGCGAGGATATCCAAGCTGATTATGGGCTATGTTATGCCGGCAACGAGATATTTCAATGGTATTTGGCACTCCAAACATTAGTGTGAGTGCCTCTTACCAATGGGTAGGGATCTCACGTTTAATTGGCTGTTACCAGGAAGAAGTCAGCAACGACATTGGTAGAGGGGAATGGCAAGCACCAGTGTCTATCAAAAACTGCCCATCACTACCTGCGTCATGGAAAGGAAAGGTTAGTGACATGGGAGACCACCGTCACAAGCAATGACATGCTTAAAAGTTTTCTGGCCACTGGCAAATTTCCACACATTTCTTTGCAGCAGCCTCGAATCTGGAGTAGTAGTTGTGCAACTGCGACAGATAGGCGTCATTAAGTGGCTATAGAGATCATTGGGTGGGGCATGAGTTAGTGGCAACATATGAGGATGTGCGGGCGGCTTTGTTGCTAGTCCGGCATGTTTTTGGGGGAGCACCTGTGTCCTACCACTTTTGTTATGTTCGGTGGATGATGAATGATTGTCCTCTTCGTCAGGAATGGAGGAGTTCATGGGATCTTGAAGGTGGTAAAGTGGCTATTCATAAGGGCGTTGTCTTTAGTCAACAGGTCCTTCAGGGGCAAGGTACAGGTTTAGGTAGGTATTGTACCCAAAGGGCATGAAGTAGGTTCACTTTCGAAGGAGAGCTGTCTGCGGCTAGTTGCAGTCAAACGATACTGGTCATTTCTCTTTGGGGGAGTTAAGACTTTTGGTCCACCAACAGTGTATGAGGACATCATATACTACTGGGGAGTTCCCTTTGTTGGGTAGACAATTGTACATTTCCGGGAAAGTGTCCTCATGGATCGCTGTGATGTCATAGTCTGGACTGGGGCTTGAGCGAGATATGCACTTGATGCGAAACTGGACTTCGATCAGTTGAAAACAGGCAATGGCTGTTCTACTAGTTAAGGACAGCATAGATGACTCAGGTTCGGTGGTTGGTATCATGAAAGAGTAGGGAGGGAAGGTGGTGGGCAGCTGGTCCCTCAAATGTCACCAATGTTGCAGGCTGCAACTATTTCTTAACAAAAAGATGGGATGAATATAACTTGTTTATTAATGTGTTATAACATGCTTGTATACAAAGAGTTGAGGATAACACTGTAATAAAAACTTTACCATGAAACATGCAATAAAAGCTTTAACAGGTTTTTCTTTTATCCTTGCGGGAGATAGAGAAAAAGAGCAATTACATTACAATGTATGAGTTATTATATAATTAGTTTAGTGATTAAATACACAGGTTTAAAACAAAAGATCGAAGTTAGCAGTACCCCAATAAGAGATAAAATGAAGGTCATAACCAATTTAATCTTTATTCTTTGAAAAAAAAGATGACTAATAACTAATCAGTAGAAGAATCCACTCTTCACCAACCTATCAAGTTTAGAAATCTCACGCAGATATCAAACTGCCTGGTATTTTTTAATGTATTACATCGCACTGAGGGTTGTAAAAAAAAAGAAAAAAAAGGCTAATCCATCTGATATTTTTCCTCACACACACACAAAAAAAATCATAAGTAATGAATGGGGTTTTCTTATTTCAAAACGTACTGGTTTCAAAAATATGTCCTGAATTATAGACATTAACCTGATAGAATTGTAGTTTTACACAACGATTTGAATGAGTGGTATCAGTGAGCAGACTCCTGCTACACTCTAAACATGATGTAACATGTAACAGTGAGTATTTCAAACTGAGAGACTTAAGTTGACAACGATTTGTATACGTTACACAGCAGTAGGAGGAGGACTAATTTCACTGATTTCCCTTCCTACCCAACCTTTATTAGTAATTCTAAACTTTTTTCTCTATCCTTTACATTATTTACCACTCTTCATATTTCTTCCCACTCTTCTTGTTATGAGTTAAAAATCACTTCCATAACTGAATGTGCACATCATAGCCTTGGGGTAAACGATTCTAAGTTACAATGTTAATTAGATTTACCTTATTGAGCCTTGGTAATGTGATACAATCAATTCTGGCATAATCTAATTTAGATACTACCATAAACACTGTATATGTATGAAATCTACGCACCTAAACCTTTAGCAGCAAAAACCATATCATCTTAAACAAACTTGTTGGTAATCCTAGTCAAAGATTAAATAATTAGATAATCCTGGATAAATTATAGCCTTTCATTGAAAAATAACCTTTGAAAATTTTCCTTTAATTTCAATTAGCCACCCGGCTCTCTCTCTCTCTCTCTCTCTCTCTCTCTCTCTCTCTCTCTCTCTCTCTCTCTCTCTCTCTCTCTCTCTCTCTCTCTCTCTCTCTCTCTCTCTTTATATATATATATATATAAATATATATATATATATATATATATATATATATATATATATATATATATATATATATATATATATATATATATACATATATATATGTGTATATATATATATATATATATATATATATATATATATATATATATATATATATATATATATATATATATGTATATATATATATATATATATATATATATATATATATATATATATATATATATATATATATTTATATATATATGTGTGTGTGTGTTTAAAGGAGGCAATGTGTGTTGGTGTGTTCCCTATAGAAACAGAGTTTAGGAAATCTACATAAGCACTAAAAGTGTATAACTATGTACAATTTTCCGAGGAATATAATGCAAGTGGTACCGAATCTTTGTGTCCACCTGAGGCAGCTAGGGGGGCAAAATACACGACCCTCTTAAAACTACAGATATATCCAAATATATATAAAACCCCACCAAATTTCATGAAATATCCCCACACTATAGCAAAAAACATTTTTTTTTTTTACCTTTTCGTGGCCTTGACATCATGTTGTATATCACAAAATCTATCTATCTTTCTATCTAGGTGCCATGTCCTTGACGTAAGCTGTCAATTGCCTCCACCTGGTCCTGACTCTAGCTCTCTGTTACATTCTCATTTACATCGTCCAGTAAGTTGTCCACAAAAGTTCGAACTTTTTTTTTATTAAATGTCTGAGAAATCTCATTTGTCTTCTTATCACATTTAGAAGTGATCTCTCCTGATTCACTCTTCTAGATACCTCCATATTTGTTATTTTTTCAGTCCATGGTATGTTCAACGTTCCTCTGTAAAACATTAACTCAGCTGCATTTATCTTTTTTTTTCAATTATTATTTAATGACCTTGTCTCTAATCCTTAAGTAAATGTGGACCATGCTTATGTTTTCAGGGCTCTAACTCTTTCTGAATATCTATCATGCTGTTTATCAATAAGGATTTCAGACTGTAGAAGGAAATTTTTTGCCATTAGTATTAAGTTTTCATTTTCTTTGCAACATGTGATATCTTACTACCTATATATGCAAAGACATTTTTTTTTTTATTTGCTACCCCATCTACTATGATGTTGCAATTTGGATTTTCTGGGTTTTTTATGCTACTACCGCTTCTGTTTTCTTTATGTTGTATTTTAGTATTATGTTCCCACTTTGGCTATTCACCTTGTCAAGAAGTGTTTGTAGTTTCTCCTTCACCTCAGTTATTATCACAGTGACATCTGCAAATCTAATATAATTTATATTTTCTCCCCCAACTCTAATTCTTTCCATTCCTGATATACTTCTCGGTATGATATCTCCATATATAGAGAAGAGGTCTGGTGACATTGCACATCCTTGTCTTACTCCTCGTTTTATTTCTATCCATGGTGTTAAATTATCCTGGATGTTAACTGCAACGTCCTGACTATACTAAAGGTTGGTAATTTGCCGAATGTCCTTATCGTCAATATTTAGAGTGTATAACTTTATCAGATGCCTTTTCATATTTTATAAAACACATGAAAACACCTTTTTGTACCTCTGATGCCCTGTCTGTTGACGTATGCATGTTGAATAACGCATTTCTGGTACCTCTTCCTTCTGTAAATCCATACTGTTCTTCTGCTCAATAGGCAATTGAATTTTGCACATTCTGCACTAGTTTCAGGCAAATTGGGATAGAAATTTGACCACGATATAGCAAAAAGAAAATTTTATCCATTTTGTGACCTTGACCTTGAGCATTGAGAAAATCATTCCCAAAATCTGATCAATTTGTTAGTGGATCATGGCCAATCATCCCACCAAATTTCATGATTTGGCCACGATATAGCAAATATAAATTGTTTACCTTATTGTGACCTAGGCTTTGAACATGATGTATAGTACAAGCAACGGAATTAAATTATGCACATTTTGGCACCAGTTTTATGCAAATCGGATAAAAGTAACCACTTTATACCAAAAAGACGTTTTTTCTATTAACCTATGACCCAGTATCTAAAATCGCAAGTTGGGCAATTGAGTTATGCACATTTTGAACTAATTTTATTCAATTGGGATAAACAGTTTACCATGATATATCATAAAGATATTTTTTCCCTTTCCGATACCTTGACCTATACCTTTGACACAATCACTACCAAAATTAAATAAAATTGCCCTAGGATCACGATACCATTAAATTTCACGAGATTCGATCAAATAGTTTTTGAATTATACAAATCACAAATGCACAGACAGACATTCAAAATACACACCTATCAAAAAATGACCTTCGCCGCAACGTAGTTGCCGAAGGTAATAAAGCTCACAGCCCATTAGGGAGGAAATGCCCTTAGAAAACATTCTTATGATGATGAAGAAAGCTACAATTCGTCACCAGATTTCTTTTTTTTTTTTTTTTTCTCGGAAGGAGGTATAGAAAAACAATATCGTCTGCTAAGAAATGTTACTTTCTTCTGTTGGTGAAAGAATAAGAAAAGCAATATGATTATTTATAATAGAGCCAAAGGTTTAAATTCTAATTTAAAAAAAAGGATTTTCTTGTATTGGGTAGAATAGCTGCAACATTAACACGAATTGTGTATTTAGTCAATAATACACCTGTTTGCAGACGCCAGAAAGTTGTTTTACTCATGTTAGTGAAGAAAAACTCTTTTATGACTTTTCTCATTAAAGTTAGGAACAACATTATGCTATGGTCAAGTAATTGATTGCGGTATATTGATGTGGATATGTTGTTCGTAAAATAGTCAATTTAATCCTTTTTTTTAATCAAGCCAAAACCTAAGATTTTTATTGGAAAAATGGTTACTGGTATTTTCTTTTTATTGGTCTGGAAAGCTATTAACATGTAACATGATTTCTGTATAGAGTCAATATTATTCATATTTGCAGAAGCCAAGGAGTTTGTTTTCTTATGATTGTGACGTAAACTTACATTATAATTATTATTAAAGGAATAACTTTGTTATGATCAAGTAACTGACTGTGCTATATTGATGTGTATAATTCTTCATAAAATGTTCAGCTAAAAATAGTGGCAATGATTACAACCACACCCATCCTATAGAACAAAATTTGAAGAGCATCTTTGAGATAGAGTTATCTTCTTATCCAGCACAGTATACAAAATTCAGGCGCTACTTGTGGGTGAATAATATTTTTAAAAAATTAAATTTGAGAAAAGTGTGTTTTTCTTTTTTTTTTATTTTGGAGTGGGTATTATTAAAAAAAAATAACCTGGTCAGAATTTTAATGATAATCATTTATGAATACTAATTAACAAAAAAAATAATTATCTATTAATGCATTTCTAAACAATAATATTTACATCATGCCGTAGGGGGTCTCTGGGGCGTCTCAACGAATGTTTTAGGTGTAGCGGTATTTCTATAGACACTATAATATTTGAT